>NC_142393.1:4214605-4514605 GCF_059441095.1 Idiotropiscis lumnitzeri
CCTAAAGCACCACCTGTGGTACTGTGCGAACCACCACCACATTGCAAAAAATATCAAAAGAAAACACAGAAACCAAGGAAGTCCTCTGGAGAGCAAAGCGACACACAAAGTTTGTGTTGGGTTGAAGGACGGACAGACGACGGACACACATACTATTACAACACAGCAACTGGAGGTAAAAATAATACGTTTTTTTTTAAGACCTATCACTGTTACTTTGCATCTCTGTAAGATACACTAGTTGGAGCTGTGTATTTTCTTTTTTTGCTGCAGACACGCAGTGGTACACACCTGAAGGCTTCCTGGGTGACTCTGACTTTGTGCAGCATGGACCATATAAGGTTATATAAAATATATATTTTGTTTCTGGAGTAACCATTTAATAGTGCAATTTCAATTTTACTGCTTTCTTTTTTCCTAGAGCTCTTCAGGTAGTCTTTGGATGGAAAGTGTCAGCCCTGAAGGATACGCATATTGGTACAATACAGAAACGGGAGGTTTGATATCGATTTAACTTCTATTATACGTTTTGCTGTCATCGCAAGCAGTCTGTTCATTTTAATCTCAAGTTGTCTCCCTTCCGAAGAGTCCAGATGGGAAAAGCCAAATGACTCGCCCCCGGCCGATGCAACTCCTAAATCCAGCTTGGCAACCGGTAGTGAGAAAGCACTTCAGGAGGAGTCGACTTCTGAAGGCGACAACGGCTGTAATGCGACTCAGTTGTCACAGGGCGCAGAAGCGACTGAACAACCGACTCCGCAGCCCGTTGCACCAGAAAATAGCTTGAGGGTAAGAACAATTTAGATGGATAACATTTAATTTTCCACACTCGTGTTTTCAAACTTCCTCATGGGCTATTTCAGAAAAGAAAAGCAGAGGGTGAAGAAGATCAAACAAGCAACACTATACCTCAAGAAGATGTTAAGGAGGAGATGAAAGAGGAGGTGCAAAGTACAACCACTGAACCTGAAGTGAAAAAGGAGGAAGAGGTGGCAAAAGCTAAGAGGCCAAAGTCACAGAACCCGTATGGGGTTTGGGAACAGATCAAGGAGGAAAAGGATCCATAGTGCGTGAGCCGTTCCTATTTGAGGCAGTTGGAGCCGTTCAACTTTTAGATAATTCAATTTCAGTAACTCGTCTCCGTTCTCTTTTTCTCCCTAGCGCCAATGTGGACTTACAGTTGCCCAAATTAGAAGAGGAAGACTTTGTGCCGACAGAGTTGCCGCCGGAACCGAAACACAAGTTCAAGGAGCGCATTATCACCTCGCTCGGGGTGGAAGGCGGACCCACTTCATTCAAGAAAAGCAAAACACAGAATGCAAAATCCAGATGCTTTCGACAGAGAGACAATGACGACTAGCCACATGTTTTGTTTGTTTTTTGTGAATGAATCTGATTTGGTAGCTCAAGTTCATTTTAATGTTGCTTTTGAACCTGTTCAGGAGGTTCATCATCAGCTGGCAGCTTGTGACCAGCTGCTAGTGTGTGAGTGTAAAAAGCAGATAGACGGCCTCGCAATCTCATAATGACAACTTAAAAAATGTCAGAGTCTAATAAATACACTTTTTACACAAAATGTCTTTAAAATCGTTCGCAAATATCAATTTTCAGTTTGTTACCAAGGAAAAAATACATCATTTAATAGGCGTAGTGAATGTACAATAAATTGTAAATAACACAAAAAATATATTTCCACAAGCAAAGCCTGCCATGTACAAATTAATATTTGCAGTGTGACGACACCTCGCGTCTCGTTTCAATATTTTCGTGAAACAAACCCCAAACTTGACAGCAAGTTGTGGCGTGCGTCAGTCAGCAGAAGAGGACACGCTCCTTTTGCTGTTCTCCACCAAGGCCAGAAGCGCCTCCCTTTCTGCGTGTTCAAGTACGACAGTGATGAGATCATCGAGTGCCACCCCTCCCCGCATGAATTCCTGACGAGGATTAAGAGGAACATGCGGAAATGTGACAGATGTTGTAGCTTGGCTCACTTTTCGAGTCGCGTTGCATGAGCTGACCTTAATATCTCTGCAAACGTAGCCGATTCGGTGGTCAGTGACGCGATCCTGGCTGAAGTTGTACGTGCGAATCCTCTCTGACTGCGAGCGTGTGCCCACCTACCATAAAAAGACACGGCTGTTAATTCATACCTTCGAAATCAAGTGGATTAAACGCAGCGCTGATTGTCAGCCATGTACCGTAAAATCTCCCGAATAAAATCCACCTGTGTATAATACACCCTCACAAAATCACCTTTAAAAATATTTTTTTTTGCTCTGTACTTGTGTATAATACGGTCTGTGCACAATGAGCAAGGAGAGCGCCACTGCCAACTACTGGAGTGGATGTGCAATTACACTTTATTGTAGTACGGCGGAAAAAAAGCACGTTCACCAGGGTCACATGTGCCCCCCCCCCCCCCGCCCCATACCTGCTGCTTCCGTGCCAAATTCTTGTGCTCAGTCTCTTTACTCATCATGCTTTGGTAGAGACGGGCCTTCAGCACGCGCATAGCAGTTTCTCTGTTCTGCAGTTGAGAGCGGGTCTTTTGACATTCTGCGGTGATACCTGGGAGGGAGATATTGCGATTGCAACAGGGGTAAAGAAAAATCTGGAGACGCTTGACAACTGTTGGGAATGTCCAACCTGAGGGAAGGTGAACAATGCGCACCGCGCTATCAGTTGTGTTGACACTTTGACCCCCAGCACCTCGAGATCTGAACGTGTCAACACGCAGCTCTTTAGGGTCGATGCTGACATCCATCTAGAGCGCACGTTAGCTTTAAACTCAAGTTTTTGAAATTGAAAGCCACTGAGTCGTTACCTCGACAGGCTGAGGCAGGATGATCACAGTCATGGTTCCGGTGTGGATGCGCTGCATCCTGGAGGAAAGGCCCACCTCGGGAATCCTCTGCACCCGCTGTGTTCCGCCCTCGTGCTTCAGGTGCCTGTACACATTCTCCCCGGCAATCCGCACGGCCGCGTGGTGCAAACCACCTGTAGAAGGACATGAGAAAACGTTCGAGGAGCCAGTCTATTTTAGCATGCAGAATATAATACAGACCATATTCTGTGGGCGTGTAGTTCAACATCTCAAAATCCCAGTTCTTGTAAGCGGCAAAACCCTGGTACATGTCAAACATTTCGCTGGTGAATTGCTGACATATATCACCTGAAAAAAATACATCATGGAAATAAACTGCTGATCAATTTAAAAAATGTTAGGAATATTCGGGTTACTAAAACTCTCAAACCTCCTGTTGTTCGTCCTGAAACAACCTCCAGCACAATGTTACTAAAGTCCAGAGGGTCGGTCGGCAAGAGAGCTTTGATTAGCTAGAGAGATATAGGAATATAACTACACCATTTTAATTTTCTACATTACAATAACTTTGATTATGATTTTGCTTTTACTTGCTTACCTCTTTCTTTAAGACTGAAATCCTTTCTGCAATAAGAGCTTCCTCTTCTTTCAGCAGCTGAGCAAACTGTTCAGCTTCATCTTCAGAACCAGTTGGGGCTACAGTTATGTGGGGAGCAAAATAATCTCACCATGATGTCAAACATAAATATATAAAATGAACTATGAAAAGCTCCACAGATCGATGCACGTGATATTGTGAGCAAAAAATATTAATGCATAAAAGTGCGCGTGTGTGTGTGGGGGGGGAGGTGTAGGGGGTCTACTTACAATGCAAAATGGACTGAACTTCGTCAAGCTCTTTCAGCGCCTGTTCAAGGTTGAAAAACACATTTGCCAAAGGCAGCAGCTCAGTGTATTTCTTCACCATCACTTTCCTGTCAGCTTCGCTCAGGTTGGAACGTTGCAATTTTTGGCCCAGAGCTTTGTGATTGTCCATGAGCTGCCGAAGATACATTTGAACGGAATTGTTTTCGTACAAGCCCCCCACATCACTGTGAAGCAGGCGCCTTGTCGCCAATGTTCCACGGCGTTGAGCCAGTGCAATTGTCGCATGCTTTGCTCCAGTGTGTCCTGAGTTTGTCCTCCACCGTCCTTTTTTTAGGTTGCTGTAAACTACGCAGGAAAATTCGTTAAGCCAGCGACACAAACTACGAGAAAACATTTGAGAATTTATATATATTTTTTGCACACATTAAATCGATGAGCAAAAAAGAAAGCAACGTTACGATCAGATTTTCATAACAAACCCAACATGGTATTGAAACCCGGATGTAGTTTTCGAAATGACGTACGCGATTGTAGTGCAAAGCACTGTGGGAGTTGTAGTTTCCCTGCGGATAGTATGGTATAGTTTCACTCTCTTGGCTAATTTCGAGGGGAAAACTCACGTAGCTGATGTTAAAATGTCAAATTTACCCCCTTGTAAAGGTAGGTGAACAAATTTAAACATATGTTTTGAAAAGTTTGTCAATTTGTTCATTTTTTAAGAAAACGTTTTTCAATAGTAACATCGCTCTAGCATTCGTTTTTACCCTCTTATTGCAAGGTTGTTTGGCCAAATATGATCTCGGAGTTGGACCTTTTATCCACAGTCCGATATATGTTTTAATTTACAAATACATTGATACTTTGTTCCTATCTGGCCTTCAGGAGCTCTGAGTCAATTATCAGTAGGCGAAGCCCTTGAAAATATTAGCCAACGAGACAACACTGAGACTGAAACTTGCAAAAAGACCAGGAGACTTTCAGCTACCTACAGGTTCAGCTTTTATTTATTTTTTCCCTCAATATTTGTTTCCACCCAACCATAGTAAATAAAAGTATTCATTTTAGTTCCAATGAAAGAACATATCTGGATGTACATAAACGGTGAACGCCTTTACTAGGTGACTCTATTGGATGTGCAGAAGAAAAACAATGAGGCTGAGAAGAAGCTGAGACATAAAGCGAGAGACCTCCTTATCGTGGAGGATGACATGATACATTTAGAGCAGCAAATACAGGCCGGACGTGACCACTGTGCCTCCATCACAGTGGACAAGATAAAGCTCCTGGAGCAAATAAGTGAGGCGGAGGAGAAGGTCTGCTTGGCGCGGGCTCAGTTTGACATTTATCGAAGGAAGATGGACGGCCACAGGCAAGCGGTTTTGCGTACGGTGGGCCAGACTGATGCTTGCAAAGAGGAGAAGAGGACTCTTGTCCAGAAACTGAGGAAGTCCAAGGAGGAGCTCGAGGAGGATTTAAAAAACCCACATGGAATCAAAGTCCAATCAGCAAAGGTAAATTGATAAATATTGTGTGTTGACCACGATGTTTATTTCCACGCAGCTATCCAAAACCTTGTATTTTATCTGTACAGCGAGAGCTTGATGCTCTCACAGTGGAGATTGGAGAAATGATGGAAAAAATAGCGCAGAGGAAGGAAAGTCTTCAGAAAGAGTTGGAGACCCATACCCAGATAAAGAACGACATTGAAGTATGGCAAAAGAAACTGAAGCGCCACCGAATGTATTTAATGTTGTATTTGCACTCTCTTAGGGGCAAACCAAGCGCATCAATGCCATCATCAAGCACCTTCACTGCCAAATCAGCAAAGCCCAGGCGACCCACAGGTAAACATTTCATTTAAAAATTTTTTTTTTTTGTACAATAGACGCCAGAATTTCTGTGTGGCAGAGAAGTGATGACATCAACTGAAACCATGTGGGGGTTCGCCCCTAATTTTCCGTGGAAACACACGTTTATTATCGGTTTATCCAAATAGCAATGGTCAACTGAATTGTCTTTGCCAATGTGGTGATCAGTTGTCGTTTTACGGACGGCCGACTGGAGACCCATCTGTCCCTGATATTTGCAGGATAATGTCAAGAGACATCTACCAAATGGAGAGACGGAAGGCTGAGCTCCAAAGGCAGCTGGGATCATCAAATGACTCTGGTCAGTGTTAAATCAACATCGACTTAGTTGATTGCGTCATGGCACATTGACAAGTTATGAGCTCATGAGTTGTTGCTGCAACAAGCCAGCAGAGGTCAGCAGTGTGCCATAAATGTATAACTTAAAACAGCTACGACCCAAGCATATTTTCTTGTTTGAAAAAAATGTCTAAATATACAGTATTTGCCCTTTAATGCAGCATATTGTTTTTATATGAATATACCAAGAATATATTTTGTATCTGGACGAGTTCAGAGAGTCAATCACTAGAGTTATTTTTTTTTTTTTGCCCCCCCCCCCAATGTCAGCGAGACATCAGCTCATCCCGACCGCAACAATCCAAACAAAAGCTTCAACTGTCGATATGTTTTGGTAATTGGTACACACTGTTCCAGCTTCCGCCTGAGTGGCTCGCCTGACGCAGGGCGAAGTGACAGTCCCGCTGCAGGCCAACAAGGGCCACAAATGTCAGCTTTTAATATCTCACTCCAAACGTTTGGGTGGGGTCATTTCCTGAATGGTTCATTGTTGGAGTGCATCCAGCTGGTGTTAAGACATCAAAAGGCCCGGCCCGCCTTTACACAACCACTCCCAATTCCGTACACATTTACACGAAAGACGCACAAGTGGTTGAGCGTGGTCAAATGTCACGAGTGGTTCTCAGTTTTATTTCTGGAAGGAAATATAAAAAAAACAGAGGTGTGGAGTTCTCATTTGTACGTAGTTCAAGCCCGCTCAGTATGTTGAGAACGGACTTATCAGAACCATGTCACAAGCAACTGCCACACAACTGACACACAAATGAATAAATAAAAAAATAATACTGCGTTGTATGCCTTTCTGTCCCACGGACCGCAATGATGTGTCCAATATTGCTTTTATTTCAACCGATCACCACACACTGCGTATCTGGATCCGTGTTTTTATTTTTTATTTTTTAAATTTATTATTATTTATTTATTTTGCTCTGTGACTGCTTGCACGGCACCTGCGCGTGACGGGGAAATCATGTTCTAAACACCAATTGGCTGTCACCTACGAGGGACGAGCTGGGCCCACGTGGGTCGGCCTGAAACACTGACTTAGTGACGCACTGACGATCCCCATCTCTGATAAAAACATTTTGAAAAAGTCTGAGAATAAGTCAGAAAATAGTCTGTAAAAAAACACCAGCTATGACTTAGCAGTCGTGGCAATTATTATTATTATTAATAATAATAATAAACAAGCAAATGTCATTTTTAACTTGGAGCAGACGTCTTGTAATGCTGCGTTCTGTGCCGTTTAACCTCATCATGCTTCTTGCATTCAAGCTACCAATCATTGCCCCCGTCAATCATAATACCGGCACGCTTTTGTTGCCAAGAAATGACATCTCATTGAGCCGGCGGATTATTTTCGCTTCACTAAGGCAGTATCGCTCATATATTTTTAGCACGTGTCGTAACTCAAATCTGGTCGTAACTTGATTAAATGTTCTTGAAAGGAATCGTGAAAATTGGCCGAGAGTCTTACTGGCACTTTTATAGCTGCTGGTTGACCCTTTGGCGGGTTTGGCGGCGGCGGCACATGAGAAATCGTTGTGTGTGTAATCCATTCTTGGGCCCGAACTGACGTGTGTGGAGTGAGTTTGTTATCGCAGCGGAGGTGTAAAGTAACAGCTGATGCATGGCGGGAGCTTTTGTTTGTCTCTACTATGTGGCTTTGCCTTTGACTCACTACATTATTACTCACAGAAAGTTTTCTTTTTTCTCAACTTGGATGCGCATGTCCAGCGGTTCAATGATGTGGGGATTACAATACAGCAGTGGCGGGCCTCGCATTTCACACGTGTGCCTTCGGAGAAGTCCTGCTTAGTCCAACTTGAATCAATCCCACTCATATTACCTTCATTTATGACACCACAGCTGGAGAAATAAAATAGAGAAAGCCAAGTAAATAGTGTAAGAGTGTTGGACGACCGAGCTTCTTCTTCAACGGTCTCTGTCTTGAAAATGGCCTCGCAAGTGCATCTGCAATTAAATCCACACTTTTCCCTCCTTCGGCCATTGTGCTTTAAAAAAGCAAGAATGCATTTTAGATTTTTGAACGGTCGCAAGTCACGACAAATTGCATCTGAAGGCCTATATAATATAATAGTGCGTTCGACTGGTATTATGAAATCTGCCTGGCAACACGAGCTCGCTGAATTCTGATTGGCTAAAAATACTCACTAAAAATGTAACTCTAGGATATAATCTGACATCAATGTTAAGAATCTGCTTGATTTCTTGATTATGTTCGGCCAGCAGAGAAGGCCTTGAAGGCCTTGACCGCCCACCACTGCAATACAGCCTTTGTTAATATGTGACATTCGTTTTTTTTTAACCCGGGTTGGCGTTGCTTCCACGCACATCGTTAAAGGCCTCAGATTGATTTTCCAAATGGGTGCAGCTCACTGGACTTAATAGTTCCCGCTGCTCCTTGTTGGGCGTAGTTGCAGCATGTCAAGACCTCACCTGTCCGAAAACAAAAGAAAAACCTCCAGAGTCATAGCTCATTTCTGCTGACTCACAGTGGCCATGAGAGAAATAGTGGCGCTCTAGAAACCCAGTAGGCGGGGTCCACCCTGAACGGGTTGCCGGACAATCGCAGGGCGCACAAAGATGAACAAGCATCCACGCTCACACTCTCACTGAGAAAAAAAATGAGGACGTAAATAAATATTTTTCCGTCACTTTGTATACAAATGCTGAGTGAAAGAACCGACACCGGCGGATGCCTTCCATGTCATGAAACACAAGATAGCAAGAGGATAATTTGGTGTCAAAATGTAGGACAGCCAGTGGGAGGGGCATCCCGAAAAAAATCAAAAGCACCTTGTTCCTGCCTGACATCACACATCACATTGCAGAGAGAACAGAGCAACCGTAAATTATGAACGAATTTCAGGCGCCTGTTCTGCGTTCTACACGTGCAGACCCGAGTCCTGCAGTCGTCCAATTTCTACTGTCGATGGTCCGGGTTCAGTTCCTGACCATTGCCCAATGCCCAGCCACTGATTCTCGTTACATTTGCATAAAGAGCAGGCTCATTTTTCTGATGTCAGTTGAAGCATTTTATTTTTAGTGAATGGCTCATCTTCATCACACATCACAAAATTCACGTTGCCGAAACGTGTTTAACACATGACGCCCCCCCCTCCTCCTCACCCGTTCCGATGACTGCAGTTGAGATGTTGAGATGAATTTGGGTCACTCGTTAAATCAAGTGTGTTATTATTATATTATTATAAAGGTATAACTGTTTGTGTGTTTCGTGGCTCTTGTTTAATCCAAACTTGCACCTGTTCCTGGATGAGCGTTTGTGTGTGTGTGTGAAAGCGAGCGTAGTCTGTCCAGATTGTGCTGGAACATCCAGTACTTTTCACAGATTGAAATAAGAGTGGTGCTGGTGGGGGTTGGTGGATCGGGTGGGCTTTGCCTTTTTGTATTGCCGAGCAGTGGAGTTGACCTAAATATCGACTCGGCATGGGTTGATCTACTGTCGTTTTACATCGTGCGGTTCTGATGGACTCGAGACTTTCTAACCTCCGCAAGGTCGAGGGAGTCTCGAGATGACTGTTTGTCGACAGATTTCCATTCGACTTTGTGGAGGGCGGACACATGATTTAAGCGAGAATAAGTTTGATTTGGGGCGCTTGGGTCCTTGGATTGAGACGCTTCTGGTCTGTTTTCTGTCATTTGGCTCACAATGCAAGCGTTTCTCAGGCTTGGTATGCAAATGGTTAGAGGACTGCCTGTTTAATCGCCACATCTAGAGAAGTTCCATGTTCCAGTATTTCGCATTTAAATGATGAAAATGCGGCCATGCAATTCACACCTGGGCCTTCAGTGAGGTCCGACTTGGTCCGACTCGAATAAATCCCCCTCATATTGCCATCATTTATGACACCACGGCTGGACAAATAATATATAGAAACACACTTACACACTACTGAGTGAGTGTTGGACGACCTGGCTTCTCTTGAAAGGTCCGTCTTGAAAATGCCCTCGCAAATGTATCTGCAATGAAATCCACACTTTTCCCTCCTTCGGCCATTGTAGTTTAAAAAAGCAAGATTATATTTCAAATTTATGAACGGTCGAGTATCCAATCACAAGCCGCGTTCATCACCTTCAACGTAAGGCCAGCGAGAAGGCCTCACTGTAACCAACTTGTGATCTGATTGGCTATCGCAACTGTCTATTAACTCTGAAAGCTCATTGACTTTGACGGAGCAGATGCGCGCCCGATTGTATTTGAAGGCCCCGGACGAATCGTGCGTGCAACTGGTATGATGAAATTTGCCTGGCAACACGAGCTAGCTGAATTCTGATTGGATAAAAACTCGAACCTAAAAATTCAACACTAGGAGATCATATGTTAGCTCAGCTCAGCAGAGAAAGCCTTGAAGGCCTTGACTGCCCGCCACAGGTGAAAGGTGACCTCATGGAGGCAATATTTATATTCACGTGCCTTTCTGGTGGAACTCACAGCCCAGACGGTGGTCAAGGACAGGAAAGACTCAAGGACTGAAAACTTCTTTTTTTTTTTTTTTTAAGCCTTGAATATGATCAGGGTTTAGTGTCAGTCGTTCTCACCCACTAGCAGTTTACTGAGTCAAACGACAAAAGACCGGGAACATATTCGGTAAGCATGGACAACGAACAGCATGTGAGGGTTAAAAAAGTCACAACAAACTACATCCTGTCATCATCAGGTTACTTGAACTTGATTTTGCCCTCCAGTGAGACGTCTCACTGACGCTTGGGCGGAGGTCGAGCTATTTTTGAGGTGGCAAGGTCGAGACTTTTTTCTTGCATGTGCGGACACCGGGGAAGGACTTCTTCTTTTTTTTTTTTTTAAAGCCGGTAAGATGACACAACGGCAGCTCGGCATATTTGCTGTCACAGGTCTGCTCGCCACTTGTGTGGCTCGCACGCTTTTGCACTTCCGCAACGACTGCGGATCGAAAACGACCAACTCGTCAGCTGTCTTCAAGCGGTCGGCCTGAAATATCAAACACGTGATGAACTGGAGCTAATTAATGACTTTGTCACGCAGATCCGCGCTGACCTTGACATCCTCGTTTTGCTAATTTTCTATGGAGTCTTACAATATTGTGTAACATCCTCAGAAGCGCATTCAGGATCGGATGCATACTGCCTTTGAACAGATGAATTCATTTCACAGCATTTCCATATACTGCGTTCACCTCTTCAGCATTCACACGCAATTTCTTGAGTTTTCCGCGCGTCCTTCAAACAGTGGAGCGTTCCTAAACAGTTTGATTAAGAGGAACGTGGCCTTGTTTTGCTCAAAGGAGGCAAAACGCACAGGCATGCAGGATTGTCAAAACAAATCACAAAAGTGGAATGCAAGCGCTCTATTACTGTGTGGCCTACGCATGTTTTTTTTTTTTTATTACAAATAGCTTGAAAAAAAAACATCAATTTAAAGCAGCGCTTCTCAATTATGTTTTGTTAGGGTGAGTATAAGTACACTTATGAATAAAAGGAAATATAATTCTGATGACTAACTTAATAAACATTTAGACTTCCCGTGCACAGTCTTGACAATGATCGCGCCACTGCCACCTACTGTAGTGGATGTGCAATTACACTTGATTCTAGTACAGAAACAAAAGACATGTTCCCTGGGGTACCCCTCCGCCCTGGTGGTCCGCCTCACTAGTTGACTGATTATTTCCTGTCCTTAACGACATTGAGTATGGACCTTTTCACCATGACGCCTCAGCGATATCCGATGGCTCCACGAGAGAACAAATCATTCCTTGTTATTTGACCAAGATAAAGTGATAAAATGCTAGAGTGACACTAGCCTTCTTCTCGACCAACGTTGTCTAAATATCCAAAGTGTCAATCAGCAAGACGATTTTTCGTTGCCGTGTGGAGGGGGCACTTGTTTTGAGTGAAATACGATACCGAGAAGAGACGGTTGGGTGCTAATCTCTCAATAATCCGATTCTTTTCCAAGCGGAGTGCAAGGATGGAGACGCTTCCGGCACTGCAATCTAAAATTTACAGTATGCCCGTGGGAGATTTGGGTCAAGGATATATATATATATATATATATATTTTTTTTTAGACTGCATTTCCACCCTGTGCTCGGATTGGTATTCTTGCTCCCACATTCCAAAAACATGCATGTTAGTGTTATTTATTTATTTATTTATTTATTTATTTATTTATTTATTTAGAATACCCACAAATCAATTATACAACTCAAATGAAAAAAAAAAAAATTGGGGGTGGAGAGGGAAAGTTAAAAACAACTAAAAATAACGTGACAAAAGTGTACACACCCTCTGCGATCCAGGAATCTAAAACACAATTATTAGTTTGTGGCTATTTTGCTGCAGCTTCACCATGTTTAGTGCGCAAATATGGCGCATGTTGCTGATGCGCTGACCCTGGGTGGGATAATCCGTCCTGTGAGGCATCTCAGGGGTCCGTCCAGGCTTGAACCAGCAGGCCACCTGCTTGCTCAGCAGCGTCAACAGCACAGCAGGAAGTCGAGGGCCAGGCGATGATAAGCAGATTTTGGAGTTACATGTTTGTGCCTGTGAACAATACACGCACACAAAATTTAAATCACTTCATTAGCGATTAGCAGGTGTGGAAATGACTCAATTTCACTTTGTTGGTCTGAAAAAAAACAAAACTAATGTATCATCAATCGAGAGCATGACAAGTGAAACATTAGAATTTTCTTCCACGAGATGACAGAAGATACATAATTAACTTGTGTATCCATTTTTTGTCACGTGCGCCGTGAGATTTGGTTCTAAAAGATGTAACTTGGCTCGTAAAGATTGGAAAACGCTGGTATACGGGAAATGATTCCGTTGTGTGTTATTTGTACCTCAAGCATTAGCAGCGGATAATCTGCGTGTGATCCCTGCGTCTTAGTACGTCTTGTAGCTCACGACTGCGGTACGCTTCAAGAAAACACGCTTTGTCAATGAAATGGGATTTACGAAAGTGCCATCTGGAAACGAGGGCAGGAGACCCTCAGCATCTGACGCTTGGAGCAGATTAGACCAACCTGCAGGTCACAGTCGGTCTCAGGGTGGCCCTAAATCGGCACTCATTCGGTAGGATGTTTGGAGTTTGGAATCGTCTTCTACAATAGAGGAGTTGCCACATATATATAAAAAAAATAATAATATTCCTTTTCAGGAACGTGCAAGAAAATGTTGTATAGATTGTATTTTGTGAAAAGGAGTTGGGATGACAAAATAAATAAACCAACTAGATAAACCAATTGAAAACATAAATTGGGAGACAAAAAAAATCATTAACTAACGATATATTTATCCTGCTCATCTAAAAACAACAACAACACTACAACCCCCAAACACAGCATCTTGTTTCCAGATGGACAGGAATAATATTATTAACATTAGTGGGCAGTCTAATTCACTTACTCTAAAAAATATTGAATGTTTTTTATCCATTTCTTAAATAAGGTTTTGATTTAGAACACAATGTGCAGTGTTCCCTATGCTTTTGTAGGCATGGAATCAAATCCATCATTTAGATTAGAATTTTGCTCTTTACTCGCTTTTAACGCTGCTATTAATGTATTCTGAACACATTGTATGCTGCAGTTAAATACGTTTCAAGAAAAAAAAAACGATATTAGCACACCATTCCGAACATGTCGTCATTGTGTACTGAGGCGCGCCCCCGCTCAGGCGTGCTCGTCCACGTGATACACAGCGAGCCGGGGGCGTGGCCAGAACGCGCTTACTGTGCGGGGGCTTGTTCCTCTGGAGCCAATCACGAGAATCCGGACAGTGACTGCGAACACTTACGTGCAACGTTCTGCGTGTGCGCATGCGTAATCAGGACCAGCACACGGACTGGTCTCGACAAGAGAGGCGTTCGATTTCTCACTTAAAATCTAAAAGTAAAAAATAAATAATAATAGAAATCATCAGCCAACATGAAAAATTGACAGTGCTTCACATTTTCAACATTTTGTTACAGCTTTATTCCAAAATTGAATAACCCCCCCCCTCCAAACTCTACACACAACACTCCATAATGTCAACGTGAAAAACGTCTTTGGGAATTTTTGCAAATTAATTAAAAATAAAAAGTCTGAGCTCTCGGAATAAGACTCCTAAAAGAGTTTAACTTTTTGATGCTGTGTGTGAATTTGTTTTTTGTGTCCTGTGATGCATTCAGCAATTATTCACGAGTAACAGCAGATTAATCCATGACATTATAATTAAACTTCCCGAGTGGAAACAAAACAAAACATATTTCTACATTCAGGCATTTGGCTGAACCACATCTAGTATCTTGTCTCGAGCGCTGCTTCACCCACTGACATCTGGATTTTGCCCTGTTTTATTGCCGACCCCCACCCCACCCCCAGAGAGAACAAAGATGCCTCTCATGAGTAGTAGAACCACCGTATATCCAGCAAAGAACAAAAGCAGTGCCATTTTTATTTGTTTTCGCTTTTATTTGAGGTGCAACTGTCTAGTGCAAATTGTAACGTCACATTTGTAATGGGCTGAGGAACATGCACAGAACATTTGACAGACTTTCTACGAGGCATTCCTCCATTTGCCAAGTGTGTGTGTGTGTGTCCTCTGAGTGTCCAGGCAGCAACACAGACGCATGGCTGCACAAAAAGACTAAAACAAAAAAAAACAATACAAAAATTAAAAAAAAACAAAAAAACAAACAACAACCTCGATCACGTCAACAAAACAATGTGACAAATATCGCCGAACAAACAGTCGGTATCGTTCTGAGTGAGCAAAGTGACGATCACCGCAGGAGAGATACAGTTCAGCGTGGAGGTAAATGATCCTCGTCTGTTCCCATCCTGAGTGCTGACATCACAGGTACTTCACAACCTGGCAAACCATAGATAGATATATATATACACAAATATATTTACAGGAATAAAATAACTGAAACGACATTATATATGTATCTATGGTTAGAAACCAGGCACTTTGCAGAATTGGAAATGTTTTCATTTGTACAAACCTACAAACAGTCATATCCTCTTCCTCTCCATTGTTTACATCACTGGGACATTAAATTACATCAACAAGAGCAAACAGAAAATATATCCTACCCCCTTCCCCAGTTTACTTTATAAAAACAAAAACAATTGATTCCCTGCATAAATATTCAACTCCTCTTCCGACAGGGGAGGGTGCGTTGAGTGTGGGGACGGCAACGTGACGCGGGAGAAGAAACACCGAGCCCTCGAGTGACAAAAGTGAGGTGCCACTAACACACTTAGTACAGTTCATCTTTTCTTTCAGCCCCGCCCCCAACACGGAGCATCAGGAGTGGAAATGACAGCTTCCCAAAGCGCGTTGGGGTTGCAAGTCCTCCATTGAAGTTCATGTAACGTTAGCAGCGACATGTGCACGTGGAGAAAAAAAGAAAATATGGAATGTGCTGGGTTGAGGTGGAGGCCTGACATTGGCACATGCGGGCTTCAATTCATGGCCGCCTGGCGCCACCCCCTCCGTCCATCACCATGACAACAACTATGATTGTCTAAGCAGGTAAAAATCGCGAGACAAGGCAGAATAAATTAAATGTGCAACAAAAAAAAACAAAAAAAACTTGTCGGGGATCCTCGAGACGGTGGCATCGTTGGGTTGGGGTGGGGTGGGAAATCACAGTATGGAGATCCTTCCTCTTCACGCCGATGAGCCCGAGTTCTGTGCAGAGGGGAGAGCTTGGGCGCTTCCGACCGAGCCCGGGAGCTGAGGCTGCAGGGCGGTGCCGGTAGGGGAACCGCCTGTTTGGACCTGGGCCTGGAACTGAGCCATCTGCTCGGGGCTGGCCAAGGTCTTGAGCAGGTTGTTCTCCTGCTCCAGTTGACTGTTGCGCTCCATCAGCTCCTTGATTTGCTCCTTGAGCACCTCCACCTCCTCGCGCACGGCGTACATCAGGTGACTCTTCACGAGGTCCTGAGGAAGAGCGGGAGAGGGACACGTTAAAGCAACCTTACCCAGCATTGTGAAACGTCGTGATTTTTCAAACTGGAGTTTATAAAAAATTCACGCTCACAGTAAATACTAAATTAGACGCAAGTCATTGATAGAACGTCGAGAAAACAAAAGCAGACCTAAAAATTGAAACGTATGTTCCTTAACGTTTTAATGACGCCGATTTAAAATGCCTTACTTTTTCTTGAGCACATAAGGCTGTGGAGACATTTTCTTTTTAGTTTTTTAACTTTGATCTCTAAAACCTTGCGCAATGCGGATTTTATGATGCGTTGTAATTTGGAGCTATGACATTTCAGAAAAAATAAAATTCCACCTGTTGCTGAACCTAACCTGAAATTCATGTTACATTACTGTTATGTTCTTATGAAAACCAGACATGCTTGAGAAAGAAAAAAGATTCTGAATCAGTGCAAAAAATAATCGCTAAAAGTTTGCAAGTTTGAAAAGATTTAAAAATGGTAGAAAACCAAATTGCTGAGTGAAATAAGCAGATTTCATTGTGATTTCTTTTTTTTTTTATTTATGTTGATTTTTCTTTGTGTTAAGAGCTAAAAGTTTAGGTTTGAACAAGTTTCACATAAATGTCGCGTGAGGAAAGTGCACCCAAAAAAAAATAATCTAAATCTAATAATGGAGTAATTAAGGTAATGAAATAACCTTGCAAACTAAAATGTTTATTTTTGGAAATTTTACAATTTGGAATATTTCCATATATTCACAGTCCAATTTGGGGATGGGACCCTGACATGCATATTCAATGGCCAAAATCAGGTTTAAAAATTAAAAACTAATTTCCTTTGTTGCTTTCTTGGGACCAAGGACCTATGTTGCGGTGAGGGGAGGAGCTTCATTTAATCAGGCCGCAGAGAGGGGAAAAGTGCTTTTCCTGCCATGTCAGCATTACAGATAAGAATGAGTTCTCAATTGCCTTAACTGGATACATGAAAGAGAAACAAATAAAATATCAAATCTAGAGGCATTTTTGGGCAGTATCTTTTTGGGTGGGAAGTCAATTACTCTATTTTGCTATTCACGACAGAGCTTGCTCCCTATCCCCCAACAATAGCGGAGGTTCACCAAAGGTCCAAGATTGTAAACATTAACATCCTATACACTGGAAAGTTACTAATAAATTTCCAAGGTAAATTAGGATGAAGAATTTGGGAAATAAGCATTTTGTTTTGTCATAATACATCAATGCAGAATATTAGCATGAGACGGACGGGTTAATTTGAAAGTCGAAACGAATATGAATATTCAATTCAACAATCAATTATTTCACTGAAAAACAAAACGAGTGTTGAGATCCCTGGTCTAAAATTAATAGTATGCACTAATACATTCATGTTCCCTACAAAGAGCCAATTTTCAACTTCACAAATCCCTGTTTTATTTGTATGCATTCCCTTGGAAAGTTTCCAACTTCTTAAAATTCACACACTTTGCTCCCCCACATCTCACCAGATCCCGAGCATGCATGACCAAAGTGTACAGGCCGTGGATGCAAAAATCACTGAACACTGTACACGCAGCATCATCAACGAGATGATGACGACGGCCGAAGGAGGGGGGGTGGGCGGATTAACATGTTATAATCTGAGCATCCCCTCTTCATTGTGCAGCCACGGAACAAAATGTCCTAGAGCCGAGTGGGAGGAGCCAATCGCTGGCCGAGTTATTTATACTGAAAGGAGGGGAGGCTGCTGCCTGCCTAGCAACATGCTGCTGAAGAGGAGAGGATGGGGAGGAAGGGAAATCGCGTGTGAACCTCCTCTTGGCCCACATCATCTGTCCAAATCGTGACAGTGCATGTCCAGAATCGTGATCCTGTTTTGGATTGAGTCTTCGCCATTTAAGATTCATTTCATTTTAATTTTCGGATAAGTTTTGGATGCCTTTCCTGACTCCAAAATGTCCCTATTAAAGCGACTAGGTTCGTGCAAAATAACAGTTTTAAACAATCCACCCCAGTTATTGTCCTGGACTCCCCTCAAGGTCACGTCGCGAATAACACGACTAGAAAACAAACGGCCGGGGCTGCCTCGGCATTACGTAACGTCAGTGGCATGAGCGCAAACGAGCGAGTTAATGGTGCGGGTGAGGACAACAACTTACCATCGCTTGCTCAATCTTGTTGTCAATGGCCACGACACTTGCACCCGAAGAGCTGAAACACAAAAGCAGGTCGTCAGTTGGATGGTCCGTAAGGCGCCTGTGGACTAAAATGACGCAAGACGCGATGACTGTTGCGGCAGGTAACGCGACAAAAACGAGCGAACAACCGGACACAAAAAGCAGCGCAGGGAAAGCACACGCACAGCGCTCATGTTTCATTACTGCGCAAAAAAAAAAAAAATGATTTATTTGTTTACCTTCTGTCAAGCCTGACCGACGCGCTCTCCTTGCCGAGTACGGAAGACAGAAACGAGATGGAGAAATTGCGCAGTTGGCAAACGCCAAGGTCCATCGCCACCGTGTAACACTGTGAATTCATGCTAGCCCGCCCATCAACGCGCTACCGCGGCTCGGCCCGGCTCAGAGGACGTCCGGCGGTGCAAATGTGGAACTCGAACGCATTCTGCAGCTCCGCGGCCGCCGAGACCAAGCGCAAGCACAAAGACTGAGGTGCAGCGAGGGAGGAAGGGAGAAAAGGCTGCCAAGCAGCAAAATGAATGCGCGGGGGGTGGGGGGTGGGCAGCAGCCTCCTGATTGGCTGGAAACGTGCCTCATTTGCATAACATTATTTGCGGCAGCCAAGGAAAGAAGAAGGCTAAGGGCCTATTTTTTTGCGGGACATCTAATAAAGATACACACCACACTTCCGACACCGTCAAATGAAACCAACGTGATGCATTCGTTTTAACAAAAAACGTGGACGCAGGTGATTTGAGGGGGGGGGGCAATTTAAGGAAAATGTCGCTACCTGCTGGTCATTTATGATGAGAATTTAACCGAATAAAACAAATCAATTTTCCCCATTGAAAGCAAGTGACATTGATCCGTTCCTAAAAAAAAACAGTTTTTTGTTATACATTTTCATAAAAAAATAGTGCTGTTGTGTAAATATAAATAAAAAACCAAAGGATTAGAGGGTATAGTTTCATAAAGTGTAATTAAGTTCAATGATGCATGCACTGTAGTAGATTTGTATGTTGACGTGTCGTCTTTAAGGGGCGTGGCTTAATGAACGACTTCGCGAGCCTGGTCTCGCCTGCTAGGACGTTTACGTCATGCTTCGTCGTGACTGTTTTCAGGTTGTATTTGTGTTTGACTATCCTATTCAATAAACTGTTAAATATGACTCGATGGTAGTGGCTCATAACTCATCACAAAGCAAAAAAATAACTGGCTCATAATTGTAATAAAAATAATAAGTTGGAGCACTCAAACTTTTGAAGTCAGAACAATGTTTTTCACTGAACACTTGCTGAATTTTAATGTTGGTCATCATGCTGGTTCGTGGACTAATGGACCTTACTTTGCTAAGTACTTTTTGAGGTGGTACTTAGCATAAAAAGTTAAAGAATTACTTACTTGGTGCGTTAGGACGTGTGTGAAGTGAATTTAATGAAGTACTCAAGTGTAAAGAACTGATGCACATTGCATCGAGTCACCAACTAAAGAAGAATATTTTCCTTGATTTTCTGCCCTTTGTAACCGCTACACGAAAGCAACATCTTAACGTAACAGTGTAAACAGTAAAACAGCACAAATAAGGTAATTAATCACAAACAGGTTGTGATTGATTTGCACAATCAACTGTGCAAGGAGCTGATTAGATCACACACAAAAAAAACAAAAACAGTTGGAAACCCAGACAACATCATTCAAGTGCTTCATATCAATCACTGGTATCACTATGGCAACACTTTCGACAAACAGCCCCAAAAGGAGATGAAGTGCACTGAGGAGCTTCCGGAGGGTTAGACCACAAGGACCAATGTCAACTCAAGTTGCAAGGATTTCATCTTGACATCCGACCAAACGACACATTTGAATCTGGCCGGGCTGATTTGTGACGTGTGCTCAACCACACCTAGGATTGGCTGACAGAACAAACACAAGCTTTTTGGCTTAAGCTTTGAACATGCACGACCTCTCACACACACTCGCATCAATCCTTCCGAAACCTGTTTATTGAAATTGCATTTATTTTATCTTGCCCAGGTTCGAGAGAACTACAATTTGATGTCTATACAACTTTATACAACTGATTTTGTATCTAAAAAAAAAAATCCAGTGAACCCTAGACTCTCTGTAACTTCTGCCTACAACCCAGACTAAACTTAGTTCCTCCCCAACACACAAAACCCAAAGAAGTTGAGATGCAACACTTACACATACTCACGTTACCAATTACTACTTTTCTATTCGCCAGGTTGTTGGCGCCATCTTGTGGCACCTTTAGGGCATTATACAAAAAGAACTAAAACATATGAAGGGAGTTTTTCTTGCAAAATGTTGGTGATAATTTCCACAGAAAAATACATGACTATGATGAACTCAAAGAGCAAACCATGAATAGATGGGAGTATGTTAATGCTTTGTGTGGCCACTAGTGGGCAGTGCGACAGGGACACTAACGTGGGAGCTGGAACATGATGTTCAACTGTGCCAGTCAGTGAGCCATGATGGCCATCTAAGCTTGTACATGCAAAAGAGAGAACATCAGACAGGCCAGGAGTTTGTTTTGACACTCTGAGGCAGGGAGTTGAACTCGCAAGACCACCCGACATAAGTCCAGTTGAACACCACCAGCGCACAACAAAAGAACTCCATCGTTACCTCTTCAGATGCTTCTCCAGCTCCCAGAAAAGAAGCTTCACGGCCATGGCGTCGCGACCCTGCGCTCCTCCGGCCCCGGCCAGCCCCTTCTCTCTCATTGATGCTCGGAACAAAAACAAACCCAACGTCCATGCGGTGGGGCCGCCACCGGCCACCCTAACCCAAATCGAGCACCACCACCACTGCGCCTCCTCCGTCCTCCAGACCCGACCCCCCTCGCCCCCTCAGTGCTTCACATTGGGTGAGTCTGACCAACAACGTAGTCCCGGGATGAAGCCGAGGAGGACGGGGAAGGGCGCTGGAGTGCGTGTGGACGACAGCGCTGCGGTGCCGGTGCCCCCCCTATGGCGCCCGTGTGCCTGAATCTAAGATTGATAGCGTGGTGAGAATCTCTAAGAGGCTGGACTGTGACGTCACTCCAGGAGGACTCACATCACCTCCCCTTCTGTTGTTATGTAAACTGTCAGTAGAGATTAGAGCAATCCATCCAATAGGATGAGCCCTTTTTGACCACATACCCAGTTGGCACGCGCATCGCCGTCTACAAGACACGCCCAATGCTCGCCAGTTTCCCACAAAATCAAGAAACATCGGGATACAAATACACCACAAACCATCAATGCTCCTCTCAGTTTTTGGCGTGAAGCTCATTGAGGATGAGCTTTCCAGATCCTCACCCGTAAACATCTCAACATTCACCTCATTACCCCCTTGCGCGTTCCAAAACGAGAAGGACTACAGGCAATATTGAAGTTATAGCAGGCGCACCACTGGCTGTGCTGTCACCATGCATCAGTGCACGCATCGTGGCCGCACACGCGCACGACATGGGGCGCCACTGGCCTCACGTGCATCTCCATGCGAGCACATGTTCTCACACAGGCTAAAGGTACAAGCGCCGTTCTGAGTGAAGCAAGACAACGTACAGCCAAATGTGGAAAATATTTGTGAACAACAGGACGACGAGAAAGAGCTGACCAATCTCGCCACAAAATGTGGCGGCGAGGTCAGCACGATTCAGAACCGAGTGAAATTACAGTGAAACTCAATTCATCTATTCATGTTCATTTTTACGATTGAACCTAGAGGTCAAATTCTTTTGTTCTCGTCACAAAAGAACTCAATGCCTGTGCCCTGCAAATGGCCGAGGGTTACCATATATTTTTTTTTTTCCACGAGGCTGTCAGAACAAAAGGCTGTAAACCGGTTTTGGGGAGATCTCGCCGATGTGGAGATAGGTCCACTTTCAGCCAATCACAGATGGCGCAGAGTCTTCGGCTTAGCCAATACCGTGCGACCGTGACGCTGTGACTTCATAGGAAGCCCAGATGGGATGCTTTCATTCCGGGCCCATCCGTCCAAAGCGCTATAAAGGGCTGACCCATATATGTCTCAAGCTCAGAGCAAACACTGGACAACAAAAACGGAGATCCCGCTGGTGTCCATGTGCCACCTGGCATTTCAATTTGCCTTCTTTTACAAATAGCCATATCTTCCATCTTTAGGGCTCGCTCTTTTCACGAGAGTTCTGCTGTGATTGCCTCGTTTTCCTGCCTACTTCGACTTGTCCTCGAGTAGTATGACAGGCCACAACGTGATGACCACTTGGACAATACTGTGATTTCCATTCAAAAATTTGCCTTTGCAAACATGATAATGTTCCATATTAAGATAATAGTTAATTTAACATTCTTTCTAATTATAGATCGTTTTCAGTGGTGTTGAGATTTACTGTGACATACTGAGAGCCGTGTTACATTACCTCTGTTACATGACAGAGTCCATACAATTAGTAAGCGCTCAGTATGATGCATTACAGTTCTGTACCAGTAATAAACTAGTAATGAACTAGTAATAAACCAGTAATAAACAGTGTTAAATTATTTAGCCAAAATTTAATATTACTGTCTTCATAAAGCAAAATATTGAATATTGATCACAGGAAATTAATATATTGGCCAAAGTGGTTGTAATGATGTGGCTGGTCAGTGTATGAAATGTATATGATAAATCCAGTTTGGCTGATGGAGAGCCAAAGCCAGACCCAAAAGCATCCCTACTTACAAAGTTTTTAATCAGCAAAGCCCAACGCGAAAGAAAAACACTACTTCATTGACATACAGTGTTGTTGCAATCAGCAATAGTCAAAATATTTAAGTCCAGAGATGGAAGCCAAATGTGGCAGGAAAGAGGAAAATTCTGTTTGCAATCGAGGATCAAGTCCACAACCCCTGCCAAGACACAGACTAAACAGAGATAAGCAATCCTCCAAAACTCAAACATCTCTCATGGGACTCTCTGGGGTGCAAGCCAATCGTCCTTAGGCTGGCACGCAACGCCTTACATAACCAGCGGCGTTGGCATATGGTCCATGAGAGGAGATGGAAATTTTACATTTTTTGTTCCTTTGGTGACACAATCCAAGGATTTCAGCTTTAAACAAGTGCAGACATTTTTTGTACAGACACCAACAAAGAAGTGATGCTGCAAGTCACGCCAAGAATTTGTGATGAATAAATCATGTGATTTATGAGCAAAACTCCATTTGGAACTGCGGACATTGGGGAGAAGCATAAGGGAGCATTTGGGAAGGTTTTTCGCAGATATGCATTCTTGTCACGAAGGCTGTGTAGAAATGCCCCAAACAAGCAAAACGGGGCTCTTGAAATATTTCTAAACAGAAACAGTTTTAGAGTAGCAACAAACATATGTTAGGTTTACACGTGCGATGTGGGAAGAGCCTTCTCAGAAGCGGGTGGGAAACTTCAATCTCAGATCCCTGCAAGCACGCCGGCGTCATGCAGTGCACAAAACTTTGTTCAACATTTGGGCTGGCCACGTTTTCCATGCAGAGAACATGGGCTTCCACAAAATTATTGTTTGTCTTACGCTAATAATATCACTCTCAGGGTAGAACTTACACTTTGTTTGGAGAAGGTACCAAGTAGAGAAACAGGAGAGGCGTGATGTTCTTTACACAATACAACACTACAGAGAAATGGAGGCTTTTCCGAGCAAAGTTCTACAACATCTAAAAGCACCAGGAGGAGCGGACTACTTCCTGTCGGCAACATGAAGGGCAAGACAGACATGCAGAAAGGAGGAGGAGCAGGAATGAGAGGCAGGCAAACGTGACCGTCATCTTGCTGACATTGGAGGCTTCGGCCTAATCTGTTAAAGGCCCAATCCACTCCGACCACAATTCCAACAAAAAGATGGGGTGCAGGATTTTCTTGGTACACTTAATTGATTGAAAACCACATTTAAGGAGGCACTTCTCTCTGAGCACAAGCAGGATTTAAAAAAAAAATCAATCAGTACTAATCTGACAGTAAACTGGGAACACTTTCAAAAGTGCCCGAATTCTCATTTCATTCGTTGCGTGCAAGCAAGGCCTTCCCGCCCCCCACTGGTGAGAAAAGCACATTTAGGTCAGCGACTCCGAACACACGTTAAGATTATTATATAAATCACTTGCAGGCCACACTGGAAGCATTGGTGTGCGGACACTGCCCCCCTGTGGCAAACGCTGGAATAACAAGGCTGCGTTGGGAATCACTCCCTCGCCACTAGGTAAGTAGAGATGTGTCCTTTAATAGCGAGTTCGCCATTTTGTAGCGCTTAGGAAGTACATGATCTCCCTTATAGTGACATCCATGTATCCCACAATGCAATTTAAAAAGTGAAAAATGGTTGATACTATCACATTGTTTCCTGAGGTGGAACAGGAATAGGCTGGGACGAATGTTTATTTTGATTTGATAATTTTTTAAAATTTTATTTATGTATGTGTTTATTTATTTTTTTATTATTATTATTTTTTTTTTAATCCCTTGCCAAATGTGTGTATGTGTGTTCTTAGATGTGTTGATGTTTTTGTGTGCAGTGACTACTTCACTGCAATGTCTGATGTTTGGGCTCGGAGGAGGGTGGGTTGAGGAGGCAAGAAGGATACTTGGGTATATGATATATGATTGTATAGCAATCCAGTTGACTTGCCTACTTGGTTATGTCCTTGTCACAAACCAATAAAAATATTGAAAGTAAAAAGAAGTGAAAAACTAATGTTGGTCATTTAAAAAAAAAAAAAAGAAATAGCAATGATGATGCAATATTCAAATATTTGCTATGGAAGGTCTAACAGATGACATTGGTCCAGTTGGTTGTAATTATGCGACAACAATATAACAAAATTAATGGTGCCCAAATAGTGTTCCAAAACAGTTTTTATATGACGGATAACTATATAAAAATGTCAATACAATGATTAGAGTGGAGTAAATTATTCCTAAAAGCAGCTGACCAGAAAGCAGAGCACAGGGGTGATTTTGTCACTCTCACTCTTAAGTGATTCCTGCCAAGAAGTGCCACTAAAACTGTCATCAAAACCAAAAAGTCTATCAAGCAAAAATAAGGCACGTTCAGTACGAGCGGCAAGAGATATACTTCTTAAATATGTTTCGTTTGTCGTGCTGCAGAGAAGCCTTTTGAGCTCATTTGTTCAGCCGGTGTAAACTTTCAGTTTTGATGCCAGTGCTTCAACACAACAGCTTGTGCAATGACTCAATAATAACTGTCCCGCCCAACTGAATGGGTTGAGTGCAACTCATCAAGACGGTTATAAAAAATGATAATGTCGTGATAGAAAGCAACTCATGCGGAATGGAGCGAAGCAAATGTCAACGTGTCTGGGGAACTTTTATGGCTGCTAATAAAAACGCACCAGGCAGACTTTGACACTTGATGCATCCGTGACCTGCTGGGAAACGCCTCTTGTTGTAGAGGCGCTCAATTATTGTTGCAGGAGTCAAAGTGTTGCGGAATGGTATGCAGGTGCCCGGTGCGATGTTCCTGCCGACAGATTTTGAGGATTACCCGGTAGCACCATCTATCATTTCTGCCCGCAGAAGTTTCCAAGTACAAGGCACACTCTTGCCTGTCGGTTTCAAACACAACAAGTGCGGTGTAAAGCAAATAGTCGCCGCTACTGAACTCAACATGACTGAGACCACGATAAAATGACCCACAAACAGCAACAAATACACACACAGCATGTGAACTCCAACTGCTCATCCTCGAGAGGAAACCAACAGTTGCGTCTAATGAAGGCGTTCACACCAGGGAAGGAGGATCAACGAGAAGGATGACGGGAGGTGGCAGCGCATCAGTAAACGTAGCCATGGAGACGTGTGGATGATGTAGCCACTTCGCTGTTTGCTAAAATGCGAATCTTATGCCAGAGACTGACAGATATTGAGAGATTGCCTTTGTTCTCGAGATCTTGAATATTTTACATCTGCACAAAGTCTCAAAGCATTAATAAAGCAGATAGCGACACTTGGGGCAACCTCATAGTTGCAGCGACTAATAACTACTATAATAATTCTGTCTTTGAAATATCGGTGGGCGGTACGGTGGACGACTGGTTAGCACAATGGCCTCACAGTGCAGAGGTGCACCGTTTGATTCCGGCTACGACCTTCCTGTGTGCAGTTTGCATGTTCTCCCCGTGCTTGCGTGGGTTTTCTCCGGGTGCTTCGGTTTCCTCCCACATTCCAAAAACATGCATGGTCGGTTGATTGGACACTCTAAATTGATATATTTCAAAGTACAATGACTCAATTTGGTTTGAGTCGATGCACTTGGATCTTTTATATATATATATATATATATGAAAAAATAATTTCCTGTTGAAACTGTTTTTTATTGCACCCCTAATTAACACAAAGAGGAATATAGAGTTGATGTAAAGTATGTGATTTGATTTATTTACGAGCTTAGTCACAGAAATGATTAACTTGTAAATCAAGGTACCACAGTACATCCTATTTGTCACATCTTTAATTGGTAGCAGTCAAAATGTTTGATGGCTTTAGCGACAAAGGATCGATGTGAGACGGAATTCAAACAAGCCGGTATAGACTCACCTATCCTCCTCGCCTTCAGCGTGCTGAGTCCTCAAGCCAGCGGCAGCAGCAGCAGCGACAAGGGCGCTGGCCTCCACGGACATCCCCATGTGGGCCAGGCTTCTGGCAGTGACGCCGGCGTCCGCACCCATCGCTCCACCTCCAGCGGCGCCCAGCCTCGGCAGTCCGAGCAGACCCTGGTGCTGAAACAGAAGCTTTTGCGCATCTTCTAGTTGGGATGCTTTTAGGGAACTCCCTCCTACCATAGGGGCGGAGTAGAGGGCTGAGCCTGGGGTGAGAATGGGTTGGAGGTCAGCTTGAAGTGCAGTCAAAGGCATGTAAGAGCCCCCCGGCGCTGGTTGCCCCGCAGCAGTGGAGGCCAGTTGTAGTGGATGAGATTGCGGCTGGCCCACGGCGGAGCTTTCGACAGCAGATGGAGCCACGTGACCTTGATGGGGTGACTGCTGTGCCAGGCTGCCCAGTGGCTTTGCCGGGACCGCTGACCCTGGTGATATTGATGCGCTCACGTGCGCCAGCGGAGGCTGGACCTGGGTTTGGAACGGAGCAGTGGGCTGGATAAAGTCTGGTTGCAGACCACCAAGCTGAGGTGCGACATAACCTCCCGTGGCTTGAGCCTGGTGCTGGTCCAAGGTGTAGGGTAACTGCTGAGGCATGAGGGCGGGGGGCTGATTCATACTAACTTGTGGTGCAGTTGCGGGCAGAGTACCAGGACCCCCTAGCATCTTCGTGTGAGCCGCGCCAACTACTTCCTGGGGCGACACGTAGGTGAGGGTGTTGGTTTGGGCCGGAGCTTGCGGTGGGCTCTGCATTGCGTGAGGGCTGGTGTACTCCTGGCTCGGCAGCTGATAAGGCTGCAGTGTGTGAGGTGGCTGGACAGCTGGAAGAATTGGACTTACTCCCGCATTAGCGGGCTCAGTCTCTGCAGAAGAGTCTGCAGCTTTAGGTGCCTCAGAGATTGCAGCAGGTGGAATCTCCTTCTCGTAATATTCAGTACACGTCCATCTTCCTTTGCGGAAGGGCTCAGAGTTGGTGTCCAGTTTGACCACTCTGAAACGAGAGCTGGTAGTAGTCTGCGTTTGAGTGCTGGAGGCGGTGGCTGACTGGCCTGTACCTCCGCCAACAGAAGCTGGAAGTCCACTCACACTAGTGTTGTCAAAACCTGGCTGGCCAGATAAGGGAAGTGGACTGACAGAGGGGACACTCTGAAAATTTACAGTGCCCTGTAAATGTGCGTCACCAGCTGTGAGACCAACAATAGGGGCTGATGGTTGAGCTGAGCCCACTATGGGTTGGGAGCTATCCAACACCGGAGGCCTCTGGGATTGGTGAGCTCCCGTTTTGGAAAGCGACTGGCTGGAGGTAGCCAACGATGCTTGGGGAAGGGCTGACGAGGACGATTCACCTCCTCCTGAATTATCGGAGTGATGCTGATGGGGCAGACTGTGCTGCTGCTGCGGATAATAATGATGGTGTACTGTCCCATTTACCATTGCGGTCTGCTTCTGGGTACCCTGGCTGGAATGTGGATACGGAGGCTCATTGGGTGACACAAGGCCAGGCGTGTCAACCCCGTGAAGACTGTTTAATGTCTCGTCCGATGAACTTCTCTCCGGCACACCAGTGTCTGTGGCTCGGGACACTGACGCATCCAGCATATCAGAGGAGGAGAGGTCCTCGGTGTGGGACTCGTCCAGGTCGTCATAGCTCTCGGTGTCATCGGCCAAACTGTTACTGCCACTTACGTTGATCTGAGCCGAGGTGACACTTGTTATCTGGAAGCCACTCTTCTTCTTCACCTGAGCTCCAGGAATTTGGGATGCAGGCTGTTGATGGGGTCCCGGAGAGGAGGTTCCAGCAGGGGCAGGACTGTCTTCAAGTACATTAACTCCAGAACCAGTGGAGGAAGAAGGCGCCCCACCGCCGCTGCCTCGGCGGTAATGAAACACTGATTTCCGGCTACCAGCACTGGGTGGGTCTCCACAAAAGTCTTGATGGTGCATCCCTGCCGCAAGGAGGGTTCAAGTTTTGGGGATCCTTAAAAAAAAAAAAAATCGGCCGGTGGGCTTTCGGCTCCTAACTGCTAGCTAACGCTCAGCTATCATGCCAGCACGGTTGTGATATTCAAGCCCCATCGGTTAAAGTCAAATGGCTTGTATTTCCAGTCAGGGTGTATTAATTCAGAAGCTACTACAATAAATAAAACATATCTAAAAACACAGATTCGCTATAAGTGATTTGAAATTTTGCTAGCCACTGGTTAGCTTTAAAACACCGATAGGTCAGCAGGGACGATTGCCTTCACTATATACAGTTCTCGTACCTTAATGCATATGTTTTACATCACACAGACAGAACCAAAAGCAAGCACGAAGATTTAGCCGTAAATAGTTTGGCTGCAGTCAGGTGGTCTACGAAGCTTTCGAGCTATCCAACCGATGTCGCATGAAATCGGTCACCGAGTCCATTCCTCTTGCGGACGTCCTCCTCTTCCCCACTCAAACAAACTTGGCGATTTTTGCACTCCAACAGCAAGCAACTGACAATGATGTCTAAGTGACGCCTATGTTTTGGTTGTTAAAAAGCGGACTTGTGCTCAACTCGTATGTCCTATCGAGTCCTTGTTTGCTGTCTCATTGCCGGTGAGCAGCGGCAGCTAAGCTAAGCTAACGGGCTGTCAGGTTCAGAGGGGACGGGGAAGCCAAACACTGCGTATGCGCATGCGCAGGTCTACCACCTTCATTAAAACTACGCAAAATGTAAATGTTTTAATTATTTTTTTAATTATAACTAATGTAGTTTGGGTTATTTATTTTAATATATTACTAATATACGTGATATATTTATTTATATATGTAAAAGATGTTAGTTGGGTTGCCTGATTGTTATGTTCTATTTTCCATCCACCCATGATCTATTTTGTCAATAATAAAAGAATAATAATAAATAGATCAATAAATAAATCACTGATAATTCATTAACATATTTTGAAGGGACATTCGATTATATTATCAAAAGAACCCCGGACGTGCTATGGATGGAGGTGACCACAAATGTTGAATATCGTGACGTTCAAAATGACAACCATTGACAACAAATTGCATGAAGTATTTAAATCATGTTCGTTCTGGGTTGTAGTTGCTCTAATGCCTTTTCATAGTTGTATAGTTTTTTTGTACATTTTTCTTTGGGGAGGGGGGCATCAGAAGATAAAACTAAATTATTGTCACTGATTTAAAAGGGAAAACAATCTCTCCATTACATGCAAGAAAGAAAATGACGAGAAGTGGTTACGCTAGCCAAAAATTGTAATCACGTTACTGTTACATCAGAAATATAAGACTGAAGCAAACATTAAAATTTAACAAAGACATGGGCCTCACTGATTTTGTGTGATTTCTACAAAACTCCTAGATTAGATTTGGGATTGACTGCAATTTTGGGACACTCGGAAGTACCCTGGCACATCCGGCATACCTGTATTGTCTGCAAACATTCTGAAAAGGCTAATGGAGGTTTACTGTGTTGTGCACATTTTATAGAGGCCTCGTTCCTTCTGAAACGGCTTTAGTTGTTAAGTCGTTTAAGACAGCAGGGGGCTCTGCTGCTCTGCCAAGCACCAAACACCTGCTCTAAAAAGTATTTAGTAAAAGCAGTTAGTCAGATAGGACAATAGAAAACAACAAACTCACGGTAAAAGCAGAAGTGATTCAAGTGTTGTACTTATAAAAGTAACAAAAATTGGGACTGAAATGTGAACAGAACTGCAGTTTCGGAAATGGAGGGTGCAGAAGAATGAACACTTCAACCACAGGTGTCACACTTGTGGTTCTTGTACGTTTCCCTCGTCCCCCACCCTCTTTGTTGACCCCTCAGGCCTTACTAATGGCACGTTTGGCAGCGGCAGATTCTTGTGTTAATGCTTTAATAGCCACTCAAACCAAAATTGCAACATGTATGATGATACCAAACAAAAAGATGGCTTTTGTGGATCACAAAATGTATTTAATGTTTCGGTGAAATTGGAAAAATCAAGTCCATCTGAACATTCACAATAATTATGAGAGAATTGTTACTATTTGAATGGTTTGGTACGAGAATGTTTTATAAAGAAAACACATTTTGTATTTGGATATTCTAAGTCTGAAGTGTTTTAAGCAGCACGGCAGACTCTGGGATATGTAAATATGTAAAAAAAAAAAAATGGTACAATCTGTAATAAAATGTAATTCATTTTTATGAAATGGTATTGACAGTTGTGTTGATCTGTTTTGCAATTTCCGACATTAACGCACACGCACGCACACACACACAGGCATTCATACATAGCCAGAAGGCAAAACTATATCGTTTGCTCAAACATTTTTTCTGGTCACTCTTACAAGCACAAAGCAGGTGTAAACATCACAAAGTGTAAAAAGGTTCAGCTGTATCCCACACACAGTCTTTTCTTTGGTTATCTTCTATGATGGTCACAGTGACCTGGCGAGTTGCAAAGGCACAACGGAAGTGAACAAATCCACACAACTACATTTCCACACTTTGTCCTTAGTGGTCATGCTTTTCTCCATTGAGGCTCCTGGTGGGGCCACTTGTCTGATTGGGGTGTTTACCGCTGCTGGAATGAATCTCCTCGTCTGAGCTGCTCTCGATGTCGCTGCGATCGTCTTTTGCCACCTTGAACAGACACACACGCACAAAAAAAAGGGGGGGGGGGCAGTGGAGGTCAGTATTTGCAAGTATATGTGTGTGTGTGTGTGTGCATGTACGAAAATTACTGAACAATGTCAATACATGAAGAATACGCTACATTACACTTGACCTCACTGAAAAGAAAAAAAAAAGTGTACTACATGATGTCGCAATTGACAAATCACTCCGAAAGCTGGAGGCACTTTAATTTCAAATTGAATGATAGTTCTCAAGTGATGTTGGAAAACTATTTTAGAGACCTCAAAAGCTCTCCGATACTTCATCCGGAGAGCATTTACTTTTTTTCATTCAATAAACATGCAGGATGGTTCATGACTACAGGAAGACTTCCAACCCAGCAATCTAGGGCATAGCAAATTTATGGACATATGACACTATTGGTCATCTTAACTATTATATGCGCCTATAAAAAGTTACTGATTGACATCAGATAGCCGACTTCATTATTCAATATGGAGCAATATGTCACTTTATGTAATCAAGTTGCAACATGTATAACCCATGTGCCCCTCCTATACACTAAATATAGAATACCTACTGTGCCATACACCGTTTGTAATATTTAATGGTGTCATCAAACTGCACGTGTGATTGTTACAATGTATAGACCTATTAAGATGATGTAATTCACATCATATAACAGAATGGAAATTATTTGCCTGCAACCGAGAGTGCAACTCACCTTCCCCTTAAATATGGCTTTAATTGCAATGCGCGCAATGAGGTAGAACCAGATAACATGCAGAGTCTGCAGCACCAAAAGTAACCCGTTCAACAGCCACCAGGCCTGGTACGGGCCCGCAATCTCCCAGCTCTCAATCAGAACGCTGTGAATAATCCTGCAACACACGTATGGATGTGCATTGTATTATCAATATCGTCCATCAATATTGTGTGCATGTTCAATTTACAGCTCCAGTTTGACACAATAACTCAGGAAAAAAACTGTCTCACCAGAAAGGAAAGATGACAAGTCGAGCGATGAAAAAGCTGATGCTGAACACCACAAACAGGGCATCACACAGCCGCTGGTATTTGGCATAGTTGGCAAGCTTGGCTGCCTGTGAAAGTAAATTAGCCACTTCTTGTTAAATAAACACAGATGTATATTTAAAAGGAGACACCGGGCAGTAACATCACATGAGTTACAGCTGAAAAAGAAATAGGAGCACGGGATTATTTTTGACTAAAATAAAGTGGTTGGATAAATGTGCAGATTTGTGTTCAAGATGTAGTTACGTTCTTAAAATAGATTTAAATAGTAGGTAATATACGGGTCAATAACATTAAAGGGTGCATTTGCGCATCGCCAACCGAATCACTCAATCATCATGAAAGTTTAACACAATCAAACACAGACAACTGATTGACTCGTGTGGACTGTCCATAGCTTGAAAAAGGACAGTTTTTTTTTTTTTTTAACCAGTAAAAAACCGCATTATGACGTAAAAAAAAAATGTATATAAGTCACACAGGGCTATAAGTCACACTTTTTGGGGAAATTTATTTTACAAAAGTACAAAAATCAAGAACAAGAACTCAAAAAGCCATAATCCTCATTCTCTATTTGCAGATGCATTCAGAAATATGCGCCGAGTGTGAGCTGCTTTACTCTGACCGTTGGAAACTCAGAGCGCTGTTCAAATGTGCTGTTGGGTTATTCAGAGTGCTCCAAAAAAAGGGAGTGCCGGAGCCCAAAGCGTCAGGTCAGGTAGTACAAATAGAAACAGTTCAAGCATGAGCTGCTAATTGCTCCAGAACATAGCCCGTGGTCTGGAATTAATTCAAAAGGAAGTAGAAGAAGAAATGGCTTCTTCTTTTTCTTCTTCAAAAGGAAGTAGAAGAAGAAGAAATTGAAGAAGACAGAAGTAAACCTGGTGGCAACTAATGTGTGACATAAGTTTGCTAGCGCTGCTAGCATGCAGCCACAACAAGGATTTTAGATTTACAGCAGTGAAAGATGCAATAACCGACCACATTCTACCTGTGGCCACAAAGCGATGCAGGATTTTAGTTAAGGTAAATCATAATTATAAGGAAAAACCTCGGCCTTGTTTTGCTGTCAATGCGGGGAGAGTTCGGAAATTCACTGGGATGCCCGAACACCACTCTGAGCGTGTGAGTTCAAAAAGACAGAGAGCGCGCGCCCCTCCCATTAATTTCCAAACGCAGCCCATGTCATAACGTAATCACCAGCTTGTGAATGGCACATTTTAACAACACTCTTGAGTTTCCAAATGCTCTGAGTGAAGCAGTGCGTGATCGTAGCGTATTTCTGAATGCAGCCACTCTCCGAATGGTGTTTGGGCATCAGGGTGAATTTCAAAACACTTCCTATAGAACGGGGATTTTGGGTGTCAGTCTGAGCTATGATTTTATTATAGAAAAGTCGCACCTGAGAATAAACCGCAGGACCAGCCAAACTATGAAAAAAAGTGCAACTTACAGTCCGAAAAATACAATAATTTTAAAAAAAGTCACGTGCTACAAAGCGTTTGACTGACATAAATGAAGCAATATAAAAAGGTGCAAGTGCCAAAGACTGTCCCAGGTATCTTGGGGCACCAGGCGGGGTACACCGTGGACTGGTCACCAGTCCATCGCAGGGAACACAAAGACAAACAATCATCCGCGCTCACAAATCACACAGAGGGGCAATTCAGGGTGTCCCAACAACCTACCAGGCATGTTTTTGGAACGTGAGAGGAAACCGGAGAAAACACACACAGGCACGGGGAGAACATGCAAACTACACACAGGAAGGCCGGAGATGGAATCGAACCCTGCACCTCTGAACTGTGAGGTCATCGTACTGACCAGTCATCGACCGTGCCGCTCCAAGTACTAAATATGACAATAATCCCTCACAACCCATAATGCGGTATCTTATCATGGATTAAAGTGAGAGGGGAAAAAAAAGCATAAAAAAAAAAAAAAAGACGTTATGTAATTTTGACATTATCAGAATTTTTTTAACCACTTTTTGTTATAAGGGAAATGCCACTAAGATTGTGTTTATGGAAACAGAGCCACATATTTTGCCCAACAATATGCTTCAAACGTGCAACGAGGTGCCAAACAAAATCCTTCCTTTACCTCAAGGAAGATGTCTGATGCATCATGCACACACATGACCAGAGTGCCAGCTCTTAACATGTTGTTGGCGTAGGAGAACGTGATGAGGAAAATGGTGGCCAGGTGGTGGACAAGCATGATGAAGAAATCCTGACATTGATGAAATGAAGAGAAAAGAGGAGGGTCATTTTGTGTTATGTCAAAATGAGAAGAACCGCAAGCATTTCACGTAAATATGCACACTTCACATGAAGCAAGTGTGATAACATTGATGGCTGAGGCGCATAGGTGGGTAGAGAATAGCCAAAAAAATATCATATTTATTTGACTTTGCACGTTTGCACCACAAGTGAGAGGTCGGTAAACTCATCTTTGCTGAATGTCTTGAAAGTAAAGATGACTTGAGTCTATGTGTAAAGTAAATATGAAGTTCTGCCATGTTTTGCATAAAAAACTCCATTTGAAAATGTCGCTTCAGAAACATTTGTTCTGTCACGTGACTGCCGGGCTCCATTTGATTGGTTAAACGGAGTCAAACGTCACAAGTAGTTTCGTTGGATAGGTGAAACAGAATCATGTGGCTAGTCGCTCTAAAAAAACCAAAATAGTTAGCGCAAGCAACATAAATATTCGGGGATAAAAATTCTGATTGTAAAAATGCTCAAGTAAAAGTATTTTGCATTCAAACAAGTTGGGCAAGAACAATTTATCCCACAAATTACTTGAGTAAATGTTGCTCGTTACAAGCCGCCTCTGCTTAAGAGCCGGTGAAAAGTAAATGTGAAGCTACAATGTGGCACTGTAGCGTCTTATTGCCCAACCTGTTTTACCAGAAAATCAGTCATCAGCTAATTCAATACACTCCAACAATAACGAATATCAACAGAGAGGTGGCAAAGACTCGTGATATGACATGGCTGAAATTGTGACGACAAGAGAAGTTTTCAGTATTTAGTACCTGTGCTGACTCACCTTACGTTTTATGTCAATGAACTGGGAAAACATCAGAGACCAGTAGAACGCCAGCTCAGCCACATAGTGATTGAATTGTTGAATACTCTGATGCTAAGAGAGGGTAAAGCAAAAGCACCTTTAACACTAGCAGTGCAGTGTGGAAATGACCCGGAATGATAAGATCAGCTCAGAAATGCGAAATAGTGTTTATGAACCTGAAAGGGATAGTTGTCCCAGCATCGTCTGGTATCCCACATCCAGGGCGACTGAGAGAAACACATTAATCAGGTTTCAATCGAAAAAGAAATACAGGGTCTTGATAATTCAGCTCCACTTACCGTCCATAAATGATGAATGGCGTAAATAAAAATCCCCAAGTAAAATGTGAACCGCCACCTGACAAATAAACAAAATTAACAGGGAGTTCTTTTTTTTTTGAATATTGTATAGATTAAAGTCTCGGAAATTTTTGAAAACCCACATGCTCTCACAGAACTTTTTCTGCATGCTGGGCTTGTCTTGGTTGCGACGGATGCGAAACCATCTCTGTATTTTCCGTACATCCCAGTCCAGTTGCTTGGAAAGTCCCTCCAGTTGCTTTGCATCTGGACTCTAGTAAGGACAACCAAGACAAAAATTACCAGCTTTTGGACATCGCAAAAGCATGTAAAACTCTCAAAATGCACTGGGCAGGTTTGGTTTGACCTAAATATGTACCGTTTTGGACAGATGCACCCTCTCCAGGACAGCATTGGGCTGGGCTTGTCGATGCACTCCCGCCTGAATCTGAAGTATGTGGGCACAGGGCTTGGCCACTAGCCTATATACACACACACAACCCCCCCCCCCACACACACACATAGAAAGGCAAAAAAAATGACAGAGTGGGGGAAGGGCCACAGAAATTATGTAGTTAAGCAAGACATCTGGATAGGGCAAGAGTCAGTGAGGAGTTAACTAAGCATCGGAATAGATTAACTTTTAACCAAGTCATTGACTAAAATGTCGACCCTCACACTTTCGCCTATAATGTGCGTTAGCAGGAGAACATTTGAGAGGCTTTCAGGGAGACATGGGGAACCAGAAATCCCAGGGAATGTGGCACCTAGTCCAAACAGGGCCTGACGACCTGTCATGTGAGCAAATTAGACAGAGACTGCAGGGTCTCCTCAGACCAAAATGCTAATGGATGTCACAAGATATAGTAATCTGCTTTCAACTGACCAGTGTTCAGCCTCCCTTTTTAAACTGACCCCGTTTAAGTCAAACCGTTTTCCTCCAACATGGACAAACAACAGATTTGGGAGAAGCGCAGTCCAATCATGGTTTAGGCCTGACCATTTACTGTCTGAAAGATAAAAATTGAACTCAACTTTGCCCAAGAAAGACGTGCAATCAAAGAGAAAACGCCCCTTGTTTTCAAGTTAACAGTTGGATTCGGAATCACAACACGTCGAAGTGTAACTTAAGGAGACACAACAGTCTCATATGAGACGCCCAAGTGAACCACGTGATTGACATATTGCTAAATTCCATTTTCTGTTGATAAAGTTGACTTGTTATGGATCATCCCACTCGGGAATCTAAATATAGATTTGTAAATGGCTCTTCGTGTACGAACGTGTGTTGCGGTTCACAGTTGTTTAAACGAGCAACATGTGAAGCCCTCGACAGAAGAAACGACGAATGCCATGGAAGCAGCCAAACGCGCCTCGAGTTTTACCTTTCGAAAAGGATCCTCAGCACAAAAATCACGATGGACAGCGGAAACGCATACAGTATGTGTCCCACTCGAGGGTACTCCACGCCAGGTGGTGGATGCTCCAGATCCGCCCAGGAAACATTTTCGGGAAGCCAAAATCTCTCGCTCCAAAACCAGGCAGAGAACGAGGAAGTCATCGGGGGAGCAACGGAGCAGCAGTTGTAATCGAGTAAAGCAGCGTTCTCAAAGTCGTAAAAGTTAGGCTCCCACCTCCTTCCTAGAGATCAGCGCTGGCGCTAAGTAGGCATTACCGCCGCTTAACACACGAGCGTAAATTGTGTAAGGCGGCTAGCTTGACACGTAAAAGGCTACACCCACCTCAAAAACTTTCAATGACGCTCCTGAGCGAGAGGCCGCCCCCGGAAGTGAAGTCAAGCGCACTACGAAGCTCGCAGGAAGCCGCCTGGCGCTCCGCCCACTTTTTCAAGTCAACGTGCAGGCTAATGGCTAGGTTAGTCTACCTAGCTTTAGCTGCATGCTAACTTGGCTATGTTCTGTGTTTTGGGGCGAGTACTCTATTTTATTTTATGTGAAGATAAGATGAGCTCTTAAATACTTATACAACGCGTTTGTGCTTATATTACAAACCTATAACATAAATGTGGTTCTTTCTTTTTTTTTCACTATGTAATAAATTTCTTACTTCTTCCGCTGTGACAGACTAGACAAGTTGTGTGTGGTTATTCCTGCATCATAATAGCAATATACCGTATTATAAGTTTATTGATCCTGGAAATAGTCAAACATAATAATAGAGGGAGCAGCACGATGGACAACTGGTGGTTATCACGACTGCCTCACAGTGCAGAGATGCAGGTTTTGATTCCGGTGTGGAGTTTTCATGTTCTCCCCGTGCCCGTGGGTTTCCTCTGGGTACTCCGGTTTCTTCCCACATTCCAGAAACATGCATCGTAGGCTGATTGGGCACTCTGAATTGCCCCTAGGTGTGAGTATGAGCGAGTACGGTTGTTCGTCTTTGTGTGCCCTGCAATTGGCTGGTAACCAGTTCAGGGTAACAGAGCCTTATCAGCTGGGATAGGCTCCAGGACCCCCGCAACCCTCGCAAGGAGAAGCAGTTCAAATAATGGATGGATGGATAATAATAAAAGGGTCCAACTTTTGTGATAAAAAATAGTAACATCCTGAAACCTGATTGCGGATGCCGGTATGTTGTCAAATGTAAATATTGATCATTGTTTACGCAACTAGAGGTTTTTAGTGGATTTTGACAATCTGTAGTGATGGGGAAGGACACAGAGCCTTTAGACTGGCAGGCGAGTGTGCGCTATATTGCATCTGATTTTATCTGATTCAATCGTACAACTGGATTGCTGACCTCGAAAGTAAGTACCGCTCAGCTAAGCATGACTTATTGCGATCTAGTCAATTATTATACATATTTGTATTTGTGCATAAGACAGAGCGCAACAGTTTTACAGTAGTAGTCAACTGAAGTCAGTTTTACAGGCATGCTAATCAAAATTAGCACCGGTATTATGGTCACTTATAAACCTTTTAACAACACGCAGGGAGCAGTCCAAGGCGTTGTATACTTCTCTTCTTGTAGGATAACTATTAACAAAGACATGGGGGGGAAAAAAACAGCACATATGCCAGAATGCTAATTGACGGCAATGTTTGTGGCTTGCAACCATAGCAACAGCTTAGCTCCCCGGTGCAAAGAAGGTTTGAGGAGCCAGTCTCTTCGTAAATCACTTATCTTTTGGGTGAGCGTCAAATCCCTGCTTTGCAATGATTTTCAGTAATCTCAAGAAACCTTTTTTCGCCCTTTGTCCCCGACTATTACAGCCAACACACGTACGAGGCATGACAAATGACACTTTGTTAGCTGAGCTTGCCTTTCAATATGTCTGCCAGCAATGCATTGTGGGAAATGCAGAAAAGCCTGAACCCCTCTGTGATTCTACAGAATACAAGTACCACTTTCCCAACATGTTAACTCATTCACTACCAGCCGAGTAAAAAAAAAAAATGGATTTTTAAAATCTTTGTCGTTTAGATTACGAGCATAGCATTTACTGCCTGTAACATAAACATAGTTTCAAACTGCTTCGATACATTAAAAGTGTCTTTAGTCGACTACACTAAACAAAATACAGACGGATGGACATCAATAGTACGTATGTTTTTTTACTTTGTTTTTGGACAATCATGAATTGATGTGGTGGCAAGTAGTTTTTTTCTTCAATGTGAAATCAAGCATAATGTGCATATCTGCTGAAAATAGAGAAGGCTGAAATAGTTGATGATTGACTGACCTATGTCAATGATTAGTAACGTCTCATCCTAAATGTCTATTTCATGAGGATCTTGTTCTACTAAGGGAAAGGTCTTCGCGTGAAACCTGTGACATATCAACATTCTACATCTGACATTGTCATGAGATCGCACATTTCATGCTTGGGGTCAACTTTTAAATGTGCTATTTGTTCCACAAATGGTCACTGCAATTGTTTGTTTTCCTTGCAACAGGGATGCCGCTATTGAGGTGCCAATAGCAGCTCACAGAATCAGTTGTTGTCTTTTTTGGTTACGTATTTATGCAAATGAGGGAATCCCTTCATCTATTTTGCAAGGTGTAAGCGTTTTTGCCGTCAGCTAATGTCCATAATGCTGTCATATTCTTCTGACGATATATACATTTTATCATAAAGACTTTTTTCAATTCATTCCTTTTTGTGGTGTCATTTATATGTTTGAAATATGTGAAGTGAATTTCTCTGAATAAAATGTGGAAACCCTCTCAAAGTCTGAATTTTTTTTTTTACAAGTTTATAATTTGGAATTCAAAGGCAAAATATATTTAAATGTAAAATAATTTGATACATTAAAAAAACAGAACGCTTTAATACAAATAAAAAGTATTTTACTAAAATTACTAAAGGAAAGTGGTTTTGGAAAAATTAAAAAAAAAAAAACATCATTGAGAACATAGTTTTCAAACATAGATTTAAAAGCATTTACACTTGGGGCTAACTTCAATTCTGTTGTCAGCTTATTCCCTTTGTGCGCAGCATAACAACTAAATGCTGATGCAGCATGTTTGCTTTGCACACTGGACTCCACAAATTGACCCGAGTCTGCTGACCTCTGAACCCTACTAGGTTTATCTTCCATGAGCATTTCTTAAATGGATTCAGGACTTTAGCCATTCAGTGATTTAGAGGCAAGAAGCAGAATTGTAAAATCTATTCTACAGCTGACTGGGGTCCAGTGTAAAGTCTTCAGGACTGGAGTAAAATGTTCTGATGTCTTGTGGTCGTAAGAAGCCGGGCTGTAAGGTTCTAAATGAGCTACAGATTTTTGATGCCAAGTCCAATCAGAATACCTTTCCAATAATAACGTCTACTGGAGATAAAAGCCAGGATAAGCCACTCCTGGTCTGCTTGGGGAATGCAATCCTTCAATCTGGTCATGCATTTCAGATGGCAAAAGGCTGTTCAGACCAAGCCACCATCTTTAACCAGAAGTCCCCGGCGATCGCCTCCATTCACTTTTATTGAGCTAACTGGCATCAATAAATAAATCATAACTCATTGAATTCTTTACAGATTTTAACAGTTTGTTATAAACATATTTGGTCTCAGACACATGAGTTATTTTATAAATTTCACAATGTATTAAATATTGTATCAATGATTTGGCCACACCCTTCCCAGCATGCAGTGCTCCTTGTAAATAGTTATTGCCCTTATTTACTTTGTGGTGAGTGTCTCTGTGATGTCTTTCACGATGACAGACAAAGCAACTGGAAAGGGCAGCATGGACGTAAAAGCTTAAACGTTGGCTCAAGTGAGGCGCCAGCGTGCGGAGTGATTGGGCGTGAGCTGTGGTCGATAGCAGCTCTTGAATGATGCTGTTTCCACTCAGGCGAGTAAAGTGAGCCTCAGCCACTGTGTCATCCTTTAATTGCATACGAGGATGTTACACTATAAAGGTAAGACCAAATGTGTTTAATTTGAAAAAAAAGAGATCAGCAAAGCAACAGCAACTATGAGCTTATATTATTTTCTTCATTGCTGTACAGTGTGGAATTGATTGAAGCATAATTGAAAACAGTTCGATAAAGGTCACAATTGAATTACAGGCTAATCTTCTATTTTGGATTCAAATCTTATTTCCAATTGCAAAGGAATCAGTGCCTCACCAGCAATGAACCTCACCGCACGTTACAGCATCACATTACAAAAAAAGTCAAGGAAAAAAAAAACAGTTGAATAAGACAGACAGTGAGACATGTTTTAAGTCATTTTAGGATGTCTTTCCCATCCTTTATTGAGCCAATTCAGATCATTTACATTGGAAAAAAAAATCTCGCTGCACATGCCAAACAAAAATGTCACAAAAACTGAAGACACTAGTTCATGATGTACTTTCTGCCATCTAGTGGAATTATATTGAATTTTTCTGCCTGTCACTACACGTTGGGGGCAAAGATAGATGAGCAGACCAACATTAGTTGTAGTATTCTAAATGAATACCATGGCACACTCAACTGTTATAGAAGATAGTAAACTTCTCATTTAGAGGCATACTACAAAACAAATAAGTAAATAAATAATTAAAATATTTGAATTTGAAGTTATATAATACCGACATTAGCTTGTTTCACAACTAGTTCATAGATTTTTTTTTGGAAGAGGCAACCCATTATAGTTTAATGTCTCATAGCAAAACAAAACGCAATCTCTAGCTTTTATAGTTTTGCGTTGAACGATATGTATATATATATAGAGAGAGAGAGAGAGAGCAGCAGCGTTTTACATCAGCACCAGTAGGCCACAGGGCAGCTCCTCAAACAAAAAACTCAGTGTCAGTATGCAGCTGCAGCTTCCGTGATGACGGACTCAGATGCATGACCTAGTGTGGAGGGGCAGGCCAATGCGACCACAAAATAGAGGGGTGTCAGCTTTTGAGGATATTTATTTTCCAAAACAAGTAGCGTTGCGTTTGAATCAGACTTAACAGCAATGCTGTGCCGATTTCTGACTATATCTTTATCGCTTGTGGTTTCATTGTAGCAATACCGGTGAGGTCCGGCACTAAAATGTCATGTACAAACCCCCCCTTACCCCTCCCTGCTTGGACTATTCCGTTTTGCATCTGAGAAAAAAAATCTGATAGTTGGAGAAGAGTTCTTCATGTCAAGGACTGCTGCAGCCTCAGTACAAAACAAAACTCTTGTGTCTGGATTAATTGAGGTAACTGTTTCAGATATGTTTGACAATTTCAATTTGATTTACCATGTTTTAATGTGATACATTATACGAACATTGCTCATCACTTGTTCGTGAATTAACATACGTAGTTGGATATATTGTGTTTTCAAATATTTAAATCTACTTGCATTCTAATATGCATTAATGTTTCTTTACAGACAAGGGAATGGAAAAGAAGGAGCTGAGTGATCCCCTGAACAACATATCACTGATTAAAGGTAATTAAGGAATATTTGGCAATCTTTGGACAGACATGAATTCAATTAGATCGTTTTGGTCTTCCTGTGGTTCAAACCAATCCTGACTAATCATTCAGGCAAAGTGCGTCGAAATTATCATGAGTCATACTAAAGTGTCTGAACCTTTAATGAAGGCAGCTGCATTACTTTCCAAGCTGATGCCCTTATTGGAGTGTCTCGTGTCAACAGCCTATCAGAAGAGTTCTCTTTGACAAGACAACATGTGTGCGAAGTAAGCACTGACATTTAAAATGGACGATCAAAATAGAATGCAGTCATGGAGCGATATCGTGACACCACTGTCAAGACGATTCTTGAGTTATTTCATTTTTCATGAGGATTGTATTGTATTTGCAATGTTTCTCTTGTCACTGCACAACATAGAGAGTTTGTGGCACCCCCAGTGTTTGATTCGTTACGGGATCAATCGTAAGAATCTGTCACCACCAATATGTGCCGCCGTTGATTATTATATTATCTGCATCAACGACAGATTTGTTCATTTCTGTATATATTTAGCCAGCAGGGGCATGTCAAAGCCGGGCCGTCTCATTCATTGGGGTGGAAAGCAGCACGGGGGTTGCTGGGCCATCATGACTTTAGCCTTCAGCACTTGAGCTAAAAAAAGATATTCCCCTACTTTTTTTTTTGTCATCACGCAGCATGATGCTCGGTATCCCATCTCGCCAAAAGGTATTTTTATACATTCTAATCCCATTAATTCTTGGAATGTGTGACACTCAAGGCATGAGGTGTCGTGGCGGCTCAAGATATTGTGGTCGATAATCTTTTGTATTTCTCTTTTTTTTTTTTTTTATTCTCCCAACTTGACAAAGACCACCCTATTAACAGGGAGCCCACTCACTTTCTCACTCATAAATATGCATGCATGTTGGAACACGCAAACAAGATAGGACGCAACAGAGCTCACCCGGCCTTTGTCTGGCACACAGCAAGGGTGGTCATGCGCTCGAGCCGGAGGGTGCCACCAGCCTCCAGTCGTCACTTGGTTGCCTTCGATTTATTGGTGCCATCCCATGGCGCCTTTGTGAATGTGTATGTGGATGGATATGGACAGTGCATTAAGACCGCTATGCGAGGGAGGCACGCAGCGAGCCTCTGTGACAAATACTGCATTTCACTGCGTCCTTTTATGGCGCACTTGCTTTCAAATGTTGTGACTCGTTTTTCCTCCTCTGCCAAATGCTCAGCCCCAAGATGAGGTCATCTCTTTTTCTAGCCACCACAGATTAGTGGATCAAGATATTCGCTTGGAAGTGCAAACCACCAAGCATTTTCAGAGCTTGTATTCACCCAACAAGAAAAATAACAGGCCTTTGGCAGCCTCAGCCAGTCGGTTCCCTTTGTCGGGTGATTACAGCGTGTGGCTGTAAGGTACTGTGGCTGTGCCAGTGACGGTGCTTGTAGACAGTTTTGAATGATGGCACTTTTTAGAAATGCACATAATGGACTTCCATTCCTCTCTGGGTTGGTAATTATCTTACATAATGGGCCTGTTTTAATATCATGGGAAATCAAACTCATGTGTCAGCCCTAGTTAAATATTTGGGACTGAAGCAGAATTAACACGAGAGGCCTGGAAGTTACCCTTCTATTTTTATGATGACACCGAACGCCATCACTGCCTCCTCGTTATGACCGCGGCAAATGTTCATGCTCAACATTCCACAGCCTTTGTGGGGCGATAGGAACGTTTACATTTACAGCCGACCGCACTCTCGTTAAAATAGCTCTTTTGATTTCGGATAACCATTGTTCTGTTTCGTGTTCTCAGATGATCTCACCAGGTCAAATATGGGGTCCTCAAGCGACTATGAAAAAACTATCCAGCGCTTGAAGGATGAGCTCGGAAAGGCTCAGGATCAGGCCAATACAGAGAAGCACAAATGCATGGAGCTAGAAGGTAAAAAAAAATGTGCTAAATAAATATAGCCGTCTTTTTTTTTTTTTTTCTCCCCGGTGTGCTTGCTCAATGCTGGTAGACAGAGAAGGCCTCGATAACATGTCACCTTTTGTAGGTATCCTCAATAAAGAGAAAAAAGACAAGAAACAACAAGCTGATGAATCTGCAAAACAGATCAAACTTCTTCAAGGTATATAATAGGACCCACCTGATCAACGGTAGATGTGGTTTCTGTCATATTAAGAAGCCAAAATGCAATTGCACCCTTCGTCTAAGACTATTTTAAAATCTGATTACCGCCACGATTATATATAATGAACATCCTTTGAACAGGGCAACTGCGGCAGCTCCAAGATGAGAGGGACGTCCTCAGAGAGCAGACAGACGTCTCCTCTGGTTTGCGTGACGAGCTACAAAGTGCACGTGATGAGGTGAAATCGCTGAAACGCATCCTGGAGGCAGCTTCCGCCGAGCGGGACCGTGACGTCAGCGCCATCGAGTTTAACCTGGCAACCGTCTCCAAGGATTTGGACAAATGGCGTCAGACTGCCAGCAAATACGAGCGTGAGATCGATGACCTGCAGCGGGATCTCCAGCAGCAGGGCAAGCAGTGGCAGAAAACGGCGGAAATTCAAGGCAAGCCAGGCTGCAAATACACTTTGTGATATACTTGTGATATAATTTAGTATTGTTATCAGTGTAAATATTCTCACTCTATACCAGTGAGGACAAAATAATCCATCCATGTGATGGGTTACAGAGTATGCTTATTATGTTGAAAGTTGCTGCATATAAGTGTACGCATTTCCGAGAATATAAATATCCATAATCGTTTGCTGCCATTGACGGCTAAAGACGTCAAAGATTTTTTATTTATTTATTTATTTATTTTAATGTGGCTGATAGTGAATGAGTTCATAAAAAAAAGAGGCCTCAAACTCTTTAATAACACTCCTGGTTAAATGTTACTGTCAATTTAAAGATAAAAGTGCATGTGTATATTTTAAATGTCAAAACTGTTGCCCCAGCTAGCATAATGCTAACATCATGTAAGCTCTCATTGACATGCTGCTGATTAACATTGATAGTCAATGGCTATTTGAACACACACGATGGAACAACAATTTCTTCAGAGAATAGAACAATACTCACAAGTATTAGTTATTTATCCTCTGTGAAAAATGACTAATATTATAGCAACTGACTGAGTCGAAGTTGAAATGCATTCTTCTTCGCTTATGTCTGTGTGACTGAATTATGCATTACTGCCTCCTGGTGGCCAAGGCGGGCACATCAAAAAGTGTGGCACACTAGAGGGTGACACAGGAGTGGATTTTGACTCCTGTCCCCTCCCACTGCCGTTGAAAAAAATCTCATCCCACCCCGTGCTGGACCAAAGAGGAAAAAAAAAAATCCTGTCTCTATTCTGGTGAAAACGACTCCCATCCTGTCCTGCAACCGTTCAGGATGACTTTCATTCCTCCTGTTTTGAAGAAAAAAACAAAGAAAACAGTTTGTCACCCCATTCCCTCATGCACTGTCTGCTCCTGTGAGCCTTTTATCCTGTGCTGTCACAATCCTGTGATTAAAGGTACAGTTGACTCCCCATCCTGGTCGCGGGATTCTTGGGGGGGAAAAAAATGTCAGCCTCTACTTATATTGTAAAATGAAGTCAAAATTGCTTGATGCTTTCCATTGTACTTATATATTGTTCTTAAGTATTTGGGTCACATGCGTGGTCATAGAACAGTTTAAACTTATAGTTCAAGGCAGAGATAGATAATAATTGAATTCAGTAATTTATTAGTATTCTCTTTTCCAGCTAATGAGCTGCAGTCCATGCAGGTGGAGTGTAACGGCCTTCAGATGGAGTGTTCTAGTCTGCGATCAGAGAAGCAGGACTTGGTGAATAAGCATCAGAAAGAAAAGGGCACTCTGCAAAGCGAGTGCACTTCCCTCAAGGCGGAGAAAGAGGAACTCCACAAGGTCCACCAGAAAGAGAAGGGAAACTTTCAGCAAGAAAGTGCCGGACTGCTTGCTAAAAATGAGGCAATGCAGCAGAAGCAGCAACAGCTGGAGAAAGAGCTCGTCAGGTCAGTCTTTCTCTCTGTCTGTGTTTCATTGTTTTGTCTGTGATAAATTCCAAACATTCTATTTTGTGAGTGATTGTGAAGCCATTCCGCAACTGGGAAGTCCATCTTCATGATCTGCCTATCTTAAGAGCGTTGAGAAATCATAACGCCAAGCATGTTTTGGGTCACGGTCAACTGTCTGATGTTTTTTTTTTTTTTTTACCGCATACCATGCTTGTCACCTACTGCATGTTGAAATTATTTTATTTTCTGATAGTTCACGTACCCAGAATGCAGGGCTGAACAACAGTCTGAAAGCCCTTGAGAGATCTCAGCAGGAGCTGGAAAAGAAGCTGGTCGCTTTGGAGCTTCAGCACCAACAGGATAGCAACAAGCTACGAAGCAAACTGGATGAGGCTGATAGCTACAGGAAGACCCTGCAAAAAGAGGTGGGCTTTAAATCATCTCAGCCAATGTTACCCAATCTTTAAACATGATGTGCTTTACATCACACCTCCAAATAAAGAAGTCACACAACGCGGAATACATAGGTTAGTTAGGGTTGGGGTTAGCACCTGTTTTCTGAAGCTGAGCCATGATTGGTCTTTGTCTGAACGCTGAGCAACTGTGTTGTCATTTTCAATCGACAGAAGTGACAAAATGGCCGACTCCTGAGATGGATAAAAAGAGGTGGATTTTGTAGCTTAACACATATTCCACAAACACAATATTCATCAGAATGTCATGTTTACACTAGTGGGCTCGCGTAGAATATATTCTTGCAAAGACATTTTTTGGGTGGACTTCCCCTTTAAAAATGACATTATATATTTACATGCGAGTATTATTATGACTTAATATGATGATAAATTATATAAAATCTAAATAAATATAGTATTAACAAAATAATATTAAGATAGACAAATTGGATATGTTAAAAGAACATTAGGAAATTTAAAACGTGAACGGGACCAAATGAGACTTTGTTCCGCAACTCACTGGTATCCGGTAACAAATAAACGGGGACTGTCACGTGGCTACAGCGCTAACACGGATAACATGCGCTGCGTTTGATTTTCCAAACAAACGGGCACTACTCGTTCTGTCATCCTGTGACTCAAGCCGGAAAAGCCGACTTGCGTGTTTCCCGGCAGGTTTAGCAGGCTGCATGAGGATGTATGGGCAATCCACTCCCTCTCACTGGAGGAGCAGTGATTAACAGAAAGCTGCGATGAACTGATGTTGTTTGAGTGAATACAAAAGGAAAGTGAACGGCGTAGACGGGTGAACTGCCTTTTGTTCTGATCAGACTTTTATTTGTCAAATTCTCAAGTGCTTTGCTGATCAGGAGAAACCAGTTGTGTGTGTAAAGCTAGATGAAAGGCTCACCACCTCAGGAACCTTTCTGCAACAACTTAAACAAACAGACTGGCCTTGTCAAAAACAAGATTTCAGTCGTCACTTCACAATTATTCCGATCCACAATTAGCTTTTCAAATATCTTCTATGCTGTTGCCATTTTTGTGTATAAAGCTCGTCCTTACAGATAACAACAGCTGCCGGGTACCCATGACAGAATTGTACTACATACTCGAGATATCTATAATTTTGGCAAAATGGCCGCCCCATGAGATGGATCAAAGTGGGTGGATTTTCCTGCTTAACTCGCATTCCAAAAACATATTAATCAGAATGCTATATTGTGACTAGTGGGCCTCCATAAAACATATTCTTGTAAAGACTTTTTTTGGGTTGACTTCCCCTTTAAGAAGAGCTCAGCGTCCGGCTGTGTAAAGCACCGTGGCGCTGCGAGCAGTGAGGATTTAGGTGTTGTCAGTTACCTGTCACAAGTAGCTGATTGTGGACAAAAGATGCCGGTATACTAGCACGTATTTTTTCAATAAAATGTAAAAACAGCACAAAATATTTCACCACCTTTTTTTTTTTTTTCCTTTTTGGGGCGGGGCTTATAGAAGACACTGAGCTTCCAGTGCAGTCTCAGAGCAATTGCCACCCAACCCAAAAGTCTCTGGCCTTTTACAAAAGTATGCAGAAGTGCACATAAAATACAACAATCTAACGCGGCTCAGCAAACTTGGGAAAAAAAAGAATGTTCAAACACGATAGTATAAACACACTCAAGGAGCGCCATTTAAGGTAACTTAAGCAGAACTAGCGTCATGCAACTTGAACCCAGGTTCTTGGAAGCATTTGATCTTTGAAGTGGGCCAGAAAATCTCAGAATAAGAGTTGGTTGGATGTCTCCAAAATATTGTCACTATTTGCATCCTTGTGGATTGATTTTTTTATTTTTTTTTAAATATAACACTAGGAAAAAAATCTCTTACTTTGCTGTTTATTGGCATGTTTGAGTAAAACTGAATTTTTTTTTTTTTAATTATATATAGTATGAGCAAACCAAATCTGAGCTGACTGACATTAAGGAAGAATATGAGAAGACTGAGCAGGAGAAGCAGTCCCTTTTGAACGAACTAGAGGAGTGCAAAGCCAAAATGAAGGAATTTGAGGAGCGAGGAACAAAGGTGAGTGTTGCTCCATCTCACTCAGTGAGATGAACTTTGTGTGAATTCTACACCAAAGCGTGACGGATTTGATTCATGAATCAAAAAACAAAAAAAAACAAACAAAAAAAACATCCCTATCCCAGTTCTTTGCAAAACGCATGACTTTGTCCCTGAGCTGGAGCGTTGCTTTGGGCTTTTCCAGCGACCAAAGAAAAATGTCAGATTTTAAATTTTTTTTATTGTTTTATGATTGGCGTAATGTTAGCCTCCAAACCACTTTGTTCTCATCTGGCGTGTTTCCTGTTGCTTGACAACATTGACAGCTGTGTGAATCCCATTAAAACTCAACACACCGAAGAGTGTACCTGTGTTAATAATATGTCCCATTGCATAGTTGATTATTATAATATCACTTCCCTTCTGTAGACATCCCTAATGCTGCCTGTTCAAGCCATTATCATCGGCCTTGTCCTGGCTTTGCTGTTTTGGTGCTTCGGCGTATTGTGGTAGAAAGGTACACGATATTCCTGCCCGCGTCTGTCATGCTCATCAGTGTCCTCCAAATCACTGCATGGCTTAATAAGCCCCAAAACCAAATGCCTTCCGAATAAAAATAAAGAATCCGGGCCGCAGCAATCTAACCTTTCAAATCATGCAGCTCTAAAATGTGACATCTGTTTGTTATGCCTGGACACTAACAAGCTTTTCTCCCAGTGATTTTTGGATGAGCTCATCTTCATCTTTTTTAACCGACATTCTCTGTTGCACCGCCTTGGTCGCTTTCATTTTTTTTTTTTTTTTCCCCCATTGCCGCTTGTGCCAGAGGGAAGCTTTCACATGGTGACGCTCATGTTTCCATTTTTGTGCCACCACTTGTTTCAGAAGCCGTGGATGATCTGGGGGCCTGTGGTGGCTGTGGCTCTGACAGCTGTGACTGCTGCCGCACTCTTTAAGACCTGAGGGCCACGCGTACATGGCTCACACGTATACATGCGCACACATGCACACGGCCAAGCTAGTCGTCATGAGATCTCTCCACACTGAAACTGACATGCGTCACACGTACTATTATCTGCACTGTTAATTAAGAGGAGTCGTACTTAACACTGTTTAAATATCTCTGAACTTTTTTTCTCCGATGGCAGTTGTGCTCATTTAAAGAAAGTTCGTTGAATATTTATGTTTGCAAAGTACTCGTGGTATACCTTTTTGGCCCATTTTTGAGGAAGATTGAGTTGTAAGGTGTCCATTAATGAATGTAAATGTTGTCTACACACTAATTGTAATTATATATGATCATAGTTTGGATGGCTTATTTGCAGCTCAAGCCTCCCATAAGATAGTGTGTGTAGTTGTCAGCACAATAAACATTGTCAATAAAGTAACTGATTGAGTCATGATTAGTGTCTTAAATAAATGTATGGTACAGTCGACCAGAATTACGCACATCTGCTCAAAATATACACGCAAAAACAATTAGCATGAAGCATGGGCAATCAATTAGAGTTGCAGATGTGTTCATGTGGTGCATGGAGCGGACATACTGTATCGAAAACTACGTAAAGCATTCACGTATATGCGGGCGATTAGAAGATAATGCTAATAACGCTGTTACCTTATGCCAGTGCTTCTCGACTATTTTCTGTTACGCCCCCCCCCCACCAAGGCGAAAAGAATTGTGGATTTTGTATTTGCCTGCGGACGCCACAAGATGGAAGCAAAGCAATTCAACCAGAAACTGGTCAAGCCTAATCAGCAAAGCGTCAACGCCATGCCTGTACACAATCTTGAACCCATGTTACATAAACGACCATTTGAATAAATCTGTTATGCAACGCAAATAAACCATCTTCATCGCCATTGGCACATAAATCACACGCTAGCACACAATGACGCCATATCACCAAAATATATAATCACGGGCAAGAAACTCAAACTGTATATAAGGTGTCAGAAAAGTTCCAGGACTGATCTAGCGAATGAAATGTTTGAAATCATAATTTGCTATCAGGATTGCGGTTTTTGAGAAGTTTTTACTGAAAAAGGCCAGTCAATCATATCTGCCAGAACATCCAGTTTACCTTAAACCACCACGAGCCGCTGGAAAAAGCAATATATCATCATGGAATAAATTTAGCCAGAAATTTTTGGCTTGACCTGACCTGACAGCCAGGCTGGTCATAATCCGCCTTCTGCACATTTTGAGCATTTCTGAAATGCCAGCAATTTTTTTTCTTGACCAATGGTTTATATTTAGATGACTCACACTTCCGGACTCCTCGTCACGTTAAGAGTTTCTAACTCGTGAGCTCATCTGAGCTCAGTGACCACAACCCTTCGTTCCCGTTCGAGATAATGGAATATTTGATCTGTCCTCGTCTCCAGACATTGTGAGCTGGTTTTGTTCTTTCTGTTGCGCAATTCCACGTGTAATCCTGTATTAAACAATAATTTTGCTCTATTTTCTTTCACCTTATTCCAAAATGTCCTTATTTGGCATCTTTTCATCATCATAAATGTGAACTTCTAGTTGCAAATTTTGAACTTAGGGGGGGCAATCAAAAGCAAAAAATTATGTCATAATTCTATTTAAGATGCAGGATTCCTTTCTTTCTCTCATTGCTTTGTGAGGTCAGACAACCCGAGTTCATGCAACAGCTGTGGTGATATGAAGCCCTGCTCTGACATGACTTTTGGTGCACACCCTCCCACAAAGTGGGCAGCACTCACACGAACAGCAAGTCTGCAGAGGAGGAAGCCAAACACTTGTCAACAGAATGACGTGTGCGCTGAAACATTTCAAATGTCTCAACGCTCTGTGACGTCATCACTGTCCATGCGCCGCTGCCCTTCACTTTCTTGGCACATCACAGTTTTGAATGATCTCGGTCAACAAGACATGCGATGTCCGGGTTGTGGATGTAGCTAATCTGCGGAACTACATGATGCAAACTAAATATACTAGACAGAGCAAAAATCTAAATAAAATTCCCGGGCTGTGCGAGCATCTCTAGCCATTTGTTCTGCTCCAGTTTGTTCTGTATGTAGGTCATCAGCAGAGGTCCGGGGTTGCTGCAGAATGTCAGCTCTGCACGCTATCAGAGGGTTACACGCTAATTCTTAGTTTTGTATCTCGAAATTAACGATTTGCATCCAATAATATACTGCATTCACTGAACTTGATTTTCGTGACTCAAAACTATGCAATGAGCTGCCTGGATTAGGCGAGTATTTTTATTTTTTTTTGCATCAACTGAACGGACTGAGAAATCTGAGAGGTGGTCGTGTGTGTGTGTTGTTTTTTTTTTTTTTGTTATCATAATGCAAAAAGTCGGGTAATATAGGATCGCCCAAGTTAGGCATACATTGTTAGCGTGAGACAAACGCTCTTTAAAAATGTATTGTAATGCCCGTCCCAGTGTTCAAGGGTGCACACGGTTGGCAATGGAATCGGATCGCTTTAATAATCAAAAACAACGAAATAAGCACATCTAAACAGGAGCTGCGGATGGCCACAACTCAAATCTTCCCCAACCTGGCTCGCCCCGCCCCTATGACGTCACTCACCACTAAATTGACGCCGCCCTCACACGCGTCAAACAACGAACAGATATTACAATCTGATGAATGTATACATATATATATATATTTTTTTTTTTAAATATATTTTGTGATCTCAACTGGGATGAAGGCGGTAAACTAGTTGTTGCCTCATGTGCTACTACTTGACATCAGTAAATTGCACACACATTGTCTCTCTCATGACACCCAGTGGTGCATTTGGTACTTGAAACCTAAAATCATCATTGCGCAACAATCCTCAATTAATATATGCTTAGTTGTGTTTTTTGCCACGGTAACGTGTAAACTTCAGCTAGTACGTTCACTTTAAAAGACTGAGGGAATAATCTAGTGGCCCTGTCCCCCCCCCCCCTCCCCTCCCAATGCCTCCCTGGTGATGACTATTAATCAATGAGTTCATCTAGAGCCAGCATAATCTGCCGGGACTAACTGCACACTACAGGGATGAAGCTTTTGTACATTTTTGAGGGTCAAGTTCATCATCTTTTAAAGTATCAAAGATTAATTAAAGCACCTGCATGACTGCAAAGAAACCTGCAGAGTTCAACCTGCATGTCTGCCTGTGACGACAATCAAGCAAAGGAAATCATCAGAATAGTAAGTCGACTAGCGTTTGATCAACTTCCAAACCTGTAATTTGTATCCTGATTCACGTGGATCATCGTTGTTTTTTCGTCAGGAAAGAAATGGCAGCAGAATTAGACATTGTGAATCTGTTCATAATTGCTGGCGGAACACTGGCAATTCCGCTTTTGGCATTCGTCGCTTCCTTCCTTCTGTGGCCCTCGGCGCTCATTAAAGTCTACTATTGGTAAGGTTGATAACATAACTGCACTGTTTCTGTTTGGGGATGTTGTGACAGCAGGGCAAAATGTTTGGATGCCTAAAAGTGCTTTAATCTTGTATGAAATTTAATTAGAGGCGCAAAAGACCACTGTTGCTCTTGTGCAGGTACTGGAGGAGGACTCTGGGTCTCCAGGTCCACTATGCGGACTGCCGAGGATACCGCTTCTGTTACTCCTGTCGAGGAAAGCCCGGAATGAGGCCTTCCATTCTGATGCTGCACGGCTTCTCTGCTCACAAAGACATTTGGCTTACACTTGTCAAGGTCAGTCAGAAGTGTGGTTGTTTGTCTTTGAATGCCCTGTGATTGGCTGGCAACCCGTTCAGGGTGGACCCCGCCTACTGCCCGAAAATGGTTGGGATCTGCTCCTGCGCGCCCTTGTGAGGAGAAGTGGCATGGATAATGGATGGATGGATGTTACATATCATTTATTAGGTTGCTATGGTGAAATCCAGAGGTGGGCATTTTATAAAATTTTGCTGGTCCATCATTCGTCACCCATCATTGGCCTGGGTACCCGTCCGTCATTCACCAGTACGACATTTTTTTTATTTATTTTTTTTTAAGCTGAGCCAACCTGTAATTATTAGTTGGTCAGTCGGGTCCGTCAGTTAGTCCCTCAGGCTGTTTAAAAAAATAACAATTAAAAAAAACGGGTGTTGGTCAGTGAAGGACTGAGTGGTCAGTCGGTACTTGACCCAGTTAGTGATGATTACGCTAATGGACGAAAATCCACTTATGTCAATGTTTAGTCCGTCTTTTTAGTTTTCCGTCATTCGGCGTGACAACTGCCGTCCGTCAGTGACGGAGTGTATTGGATGTACAAAATGTGTTTTCTGACTTTGTTACGGGTTATAGCTTATTTGATCAAGTCTTCAGCCACAATTTTCATCTTTTCCTTGACACATATTTCGTCTTGTCAAAATTGGAGCACGTAAATGTTAAAATGAGACTTTGTCCTCCTCACCTTTATTGTTTGCAACCAAACACCATACAGCAATTCACCATTTTTTGATAATGGCTATCAAATTTGTATTCAACCTACGAATAAACACCAGAATGAAACAATGCGTAGTTCTCCCGCATGCCGACCGATCGCATCTGTCTTGATGTCATCCATCCAGGTCACTTCAACTCTTAGGGCAAAGAATTGATTAATTGTGGTTGCAGTTTTGCCTCTCAGGCAAGCTTTATCAGTTCATGCATACCGGTTCAATGGGACAGCCCTAATCTGAATGTCAATTTCAAAACCCAACAATTTATCCCCAAAATTAGAAACTACTAGTTTTGTGTTATGTTTGAAATATTTCACACTGAGCTGTGCTCTTTCCGTCAGTACCTCCCAAAACATCTGCACATTGTTTGCGTGGACATGCCAGGCCACGAGGGTACGACCCGCACCAACACAGAGGATTATTCCATCGAAGGGCAGGCCAGGAGGATTCATCAGGTACACCCTGAAGAAAATGGAATGGACACCGCCGTACAGCTTTCATGTTTCGCCTCTAAAAGTCCGTTTTGGTGCCTCGTTCTTCTCAGTTTGTGGAAACCATTCGCTTAAACCGGAAACCTTTCCATGTGGTTGGGACCTCCATGGGGGGAAATGTAGCTGGGGTGTTCGCCGCTACCTACCCGACTGAAATTTGCAGCATGACGCTCATTTGTCCAGATGGTCGGTGTGTGTGCGTGTGTGTGTGTGTGTGTGGGGGGGGGGTGTATTCTCTCTCTCTAGTAAATACTTAATGCACTCGTTTTACTATTATTTGCAAAGGTGCGTACTCAAGAGTATTGTTACTTGTATAATATGTCTCAAATTAAAAAAATCATTCACTACAATAAGACAAAGTAAGCAGACTGCGAGCAGTTAAAAGACGCGAAATCAAGTCACGTGACACGGGTCTCTTTAGATTACGCAAGCAGTAAAAAAATAAGTGGAAGATAAAAATAGAAAGTAGCAAATGAATGTAGCTCAATGTAATGCGGTTAAAGTAGTATTTCTTTTTAACAAAAAAAATTCAAAGGAAAAAGCTCGTTTTTTCTTAACTCCGGTGATTTACATGGACAACAATCATATTGTAACACGTGATGTATTTGTAAATACCAATTGGTATTTACAATTTTGTATATTAATCTGGGGATATTGTTTTGTATTTAGTTTTTTTTTTACATTCTTCAATATTGTGTTGTGCTGCTTAAATGTTTCCTTTTGAGTTGATTCCGTATGGCGCATTTCACGAGCGCAAGCGAAAGAGAGAGAGGTGAATTAGAGTTAGCCTGTTCTTGACTTAAAGACGCAACAACACACTGTCCTGTCGTTTCGGCTTTCTTTAGCAAGGAAAACACCAGAACTTATACATTTAACTAAAACAGGTGGGGGGGGTGACCTGCAAAAAAGGGTCAAGTGCCCAGCTCTGTTTTTAAGGGTTATAAACATATGCACTGTTGCCTTTGATTGTAGTCATTCACACAAAACTTTCTGGTTTCCATCATTTCTTATCAATCCCGAAGGTATCAAACACCCATGTGAGACAAAGTTTGATAATCATCTGCAAGATCTGGAACGTAGCAATTACACGCTGAATATCCCATTGATCCCGACCACGCCTGAGGAGATGGAAGACATGTTCAAACTGTGTTCACACGTTCGCTTCAAGATACCTCAACAGGTCAGGTTCAGTAAGCTATTTCATCTTTTTAAACAGGGTGCGATATGTTGTATCATTTCAAGCGGTGTGGGTCATGCCATCTAGATTCTTCAAGGACTCGTGGATGTTCGAGAGCCTCACAACTCTTTTTATGAAGAAGGTTTGTTCATGTGAACATGCTCAACTTTTGGTTGACCGTCATGAAAAAAATTGGTAATTATATATTTCCTTTTGTTAAACAGTGTTTCTCGAGATTGTGAGTGAGAAATCCAGATATGCTTTGCAGGAACATTTGCATCTCATCACTGCGCCCGTACAGGTGATATGGGGCAAACGGGACCAGGTAAAGTAGATTGATTTAGTACAGGAAATGCTGTATAGTCTGCTTTGCTTTGCTTTGCTATTGTCTCAGATAATACTGATGAAAAACTGGATCACTAGGAATTTAAAAAAAAAAACTCATATTTTGAGGTTTAATGAGCTGCTAGCCATAGATTATTTGCAACGCTTTAATTAAAAAACATCACTGTCAGGCAAAGTTTCTGTCAGCTGTATTTGGGAGAATTAATATCAGCATACATTTTAACAGAAATGTTTTTCTCCAGGTGGTGGATGTGTCTGGGGCCACAATCATCACAGAAATCTTGCCAGGATGCAGAGTGGACCTGCTGGCGAACTGTGGCCATTCTGTGGTGATGGAGAGGCCTTGTCGCACAGCCAAACTCATCCTAGAGTTCATTATCCTGCAGCAAGAAGCAAGAGGCGGCACAAAGAAATCATCCTGAAATCAATTTGCTCACATGCGCGTCTGTGTGTATTTAATAAATTATAGAAAGAAAATTGGGGGATCAAAGTTTGTGTGTTTGATTTTAGATTTTTGAATGGTCGCTGGTTATGGTGGATTTGTTGAACCTGAAACACCTTAAACGCCTGCGAAAAGGCTTACTCTCACCAACTCTCTAAAAGCTGCCACCAAGTCTGAAATATGCATGGCAACACAGGCTAGCTGAATTCTAATTGGATACGATATATAAATATATATATATATATATATATATATATATATATATATATATATTATTTATATATATATATATATATATATATATATTATTTATATATATATCTTATATATATCTTTTATTTTGAAACGTCCTGCTGCGGTGGGGTTTTACCGTAACGATGCGTATAAACGAGCACGATACATTCTTGCGCGCGCGTATCGATGACCGTAGGATTGCTCGGCTGCGGTGAACATCATCGACTGCAGTGCCTGGCATCTGCACCGCTAAACAATTAACGTCAGGCTGCTCTTTTGGGACGACGGAACGCTGAATCCAAAAGAGTCAGTCGGTGAGCTTGCGTTTATTCGTTTCTGTCACGTCTAAAACGAACAACTTGGAGACGCAAATCGTTCGTCGTAACATCAGCTACATTGTTAACTCGCTAGCCTCACTAGCTAGCAGGCTAGCTGGTAGCCGCACAGCGTGAACTGCTCTTGTTGCAATTGAAGTTTATATGACGTTGTTTATCAAGAGAAGTTCACATTTCCAATGCTTCTCGCTTTGGTGTTATTCTGAGCGCACGCCTTTAGCAACATTCGCTTGCACTTCAAAAAGGAAAGGGAAAGCGGTAAGGGTGGGCGACGCGGTGGTCATTGGTATCCACATCTGGTTTGAAGTTGTAAGGACGGCGGTTCGAATCCGTACCGTCCTCTGTGGCCTTTTTCTCGCTTCTAATTAAATGACCAAAATACGCATTTTTATGTGACTTTAAATTGTCCAAATGTGTCAGTATGCAGTGGAAGCGCAAGCAAAGTTAATTGTTCCCGTGATCCAGTTTGGAATTTGAAAGGTTCACAAATTGAAGTAATGTATCCCATTGAAATGAATGGAAATGCAGTTAATCTGTTCCAAACCCATCACCAGACCAGACAACTTTGTGTACCACATGCACAAGACAATTCAAAGTGTTGTACATAAAACACAAGATGACTGCCTTACAGACACCATAATTGCGATTTCAATGTTTCCTGTCACTGTGATGGTTGGGATTGGTATGTGTAAGAAGCGCAATTAAATTGACGACTAATTGCTTGACAAATCACTGTACTGCCAGATTTCCTTAATGGAAATGTTGTTGATGGATGTGATTGGACTGACCAAGCACTAACTAGAGGTTTGTATGTTTGTTTTCCACGTAAAAGGGAATTGATCCAAACCTTGTTTGCTGCTCAACGTTTTGGTCCTGACCAAGTGGGCGTTAGTCTACAAATGGATAATGGAGGCTGGGGCCATAGGGTAAGAGATCCTTCCAAGCTTTAACAGTCACAATGTCATTTTTTTCTGGTCTCTTTTTTAACGCAGTTTTTTTTTGTGTTCTTGATTTTACTCTTTAATTGAATGGCTTACTTGTGCTCTGAAAGCATAAATTGCGGTATACTATTATTGTCAAAATAAATTCTATTTGAATTGATTTAAGGGGCCAACAAATGTATTTCTCATAAGTAAGGATGCTACTTTTTTCAGACTGAGTACTTTTTTTTTTTTTACTAATTACTTTTGAATACCTGCTGATACCAAGTATAGATACTATTATTATAACATTCCGTCGTGCGATCACCATGTGCTTTAGTTTCATCTAATATTGTTCAAAAAATGTTGTTAAACATGGCATTAGTATCACCTAAATATATTTATATATTTTTTTAGAGTAAAAACTTGTCCTTACTGACATTTAATAAAAAAATGTGCCACGGCACAGCTTATTGTCAGCTTTACGAAAGGGAAGGCGACGAGCTCGAGAACATCATGAGTTCATTAACAAAGTCAGGGATGGGCAACTTCAATGCTGGGGGTTGCCACATTTTTTTCTTCTATGCTAGTCAGGGGTGCATACACGTATAGGACCACAAGCTTCCTAACCAGCAACAGCCAATCGGCTTCAAGAGTGTACTTGCCCAGAACAAGACACAACCAAATATAGTCATAAAAATACGTGCACACAGACCGTGGCAAAATGAAAACAAGGTAGGACAATATCATTGCCATCTGTGGGACCGAGAGGCATAGCACCCTGCCAGCTTTCTTTACCGACCAGGACCGAGAGAAAAAAGAAGCAGCCTTGATGAATTAAGAGCATGAAAGTTGGAGTGGATTGAATTGTTTTCAGCTGTTGAAATGTCAACCAAGGTGACATTTAGCAGCCCACACAAACGTCAGTCAGCAAATTGACGAGTGATGTTAAGTCTTTTTTGTCAGACATGAAGTCACCCACCTCCTGCTTGCTCGAAGCAACACCGGCGTGGCCCAAAATGTAATCTTAACGTAGCATAAATAAGCAAATAAGACATATGTCATCTAGTGGTGAATGGTGATACTACAACTCAAAAGTACAGTTGACCCTTCATATTCACAGATTAAAAAAAAATATATTTTTTAAATTTTATGTTTGTTTTTCATCCTGTATTTCAAGTCAAACCGAGATTGAATGTTTATCAGTGTTTTTTGAAGGTTTTCTGGGGTTTGTAAAAAAAAAAACCACATGATTAACAAATAGAGTAATAAAGTATCTGCACTGGAACTTGTATGGGTTGTATTGTATTGATGTAGCCCTCCTGATTATGTGACTGCATCAAATAAGGTGGTCCCTCTCTTACCTTTGTTTTAGATGACTACTCCTGTTACCTTAAACGTAGGAGGTCACCTGTACACAACCAGCTTGTCCACCCTGCAGCGTTATCCAGACTCCATGCTAGGCGCCATGTTCCGAGGCGACTTCCCAACCGCCCGCGACTCGCATGGAAATTACTTCATTGACCGGGACGGGACGCTTTTCAGGTACATCCTGAACTTCCTGCGGACATCGGAGCTAACCCTCCCGGCCGATTTCACAGAGACGGACCTACTGAGGAAAGAGGCCGACTTCTACCAGATTGAACCCTTGATCCATTGCCTAAGCGATCCCAAGCCGCTGTACCCTCCGGACATCTTCGAGCAGGTTGTGGAGCTTTCCAGCACACGCAAACTGTCCAAATACTCCAACCCGGTAGCCGTCATCATCACACAGCTGACCATAACGACCAAGGTCCATGCCCTGCTCGAGGGCATTTCCAACAACTTCACCAAGTGGAACAAACACATGATGGACACCAGAGACTGCCAGGTGTCCTTCACCTTCGGGCCGTGTGACTATCATCAGGAGGTGTCCCTGCGAGTTCATCTCATGGACTACATCATGAAGCAAGGCTTCACCATCCGTAACACGCGTGTGCACCACATGAGCGAGCGGGCCAATGAGAACACGGTCGAGCATCACTGGACGTTCTGTAGACCGGCTCAAATCGTGGAAGACTGATTTGTTGTCGCTGTGTTCACGTGTGCGATTTTAAGGTCAAATTCCTACCCACATATCGTCGGATAAAGGGAGCGTTTTCAATTGTTCTGTCAGAATGTTGTTGTCGTCCACAATCAAGCAAGACTTTATTTATAGACCCTCCCAACCCTATTCTGTCCGTCCCATGTGGAACGCTTGTAATAGTCCAAAAATGTGGTTAAAAAGACATGACTGAGAAGACTGGTGTGAGGATTCATAAAGGACACACAAAAAAAAAGGAAAGAATGAAAAAAAAATGAGCCACAAAAAAAGATTCTAGTCACAACAATCTGCATGTGATGCCAATATTTGTATGTTGTACTTTTTGAAATGAGCAATACATTCTGCAGCTGTTTCTCTCCAACAAAGTCATGTATGGTAGTGAGCGAGCGAGTGACGACTGCTGCCCGTGCGTGTGTGCTGTCCTACGTTCGACTCGCTTGTGTCTTGCTCTACGACGCTTTTGATGAGACGCCAAATACAGATGCACTAGGAAAAGTGTCGCGTATGGGATGCTTGCTTTGGGCTTCTGGATCCTTCTTACGTCTGAGCTGAGGGCTCTCGGAATACTTCTTCTGGTGGCACTTGGTTGAAAATGGCATTTTGATTCACCAGTTGGAAAAAAAACACACAAAAAAACGTGTATATACTCTATTTTGAAGCTATTTCTGGTGAGCCTGTGGTGGAGTTTGAAAGAAAGCCTCTTAGCCCTTTATAATGTTGATGGTACTTGTGTCTCGTGTAGTTGCATGTGGTTTAAATGTGTGTTTGCAGTTTTTTGTCATGCTATTACACTTGCCATCAATAAATCCATTAATTGTCTGTGTTTAGTTTTATGTCTCTGTCTTACTCGCAATATGAATTTAGCTTGCGGATTGATAAAGTACGGCCTGATTAAATCAAGGTTGAACTTTTTGACTGCAAGTACAAAAAGTATGTTTGATCCAAGCCGATCACTGCACTTCACCAAGAGAACATCTTACCTACACCATGATGAGGGCCGCTTCATGTTTCGGTGTTTATTTCTTCAGCGGGACCGGTGCTGGAGGCAATTCTAACAGTTCCAATCCAAATAGTGTTAGCAAAACAACTTCCCCGCTTCTGCTTAAAAACAAAAGGCTTATCTGGACTTTAGTTGTGGTAAATTAGATGCTGTTTAAATGCAATCTAATCTATACTGACACCCATTTTACATGTTTGGATGTCATCGGGTAATTCTTATTTCCGCCACATGCCAATTTTAATCGGGTGTGCACGTGTGCAACCACAATTCTGTATTTTTATTTTTTTAACTTCCCCTTAAAACGGTTGTTGACTGCAGGGAACATTAATGATTTTTTTTGTATGATTTACCTTGGTCTCATTTTATGAGAAAACCAACCTAATACTGTTCGCTTGTATAGTATAGTATAGTATATATATATATATATATATATATATATATATATATATATATATATATATTAAACTTTTTAGAACATTGACGTATTATATTTTAATGTATTATGCGTGGAATCTGTCAACCGGAAACTACGCATTACACTACCGGATATGACGTAGTTATGGGTGCGCTTGCTTTGTACACAATGTCGCAGTGACTCGAAGACACGTTCACAATCTACAATAAACCGCCCGTGTTTTATTTTCAATATTTTTAAACAAGCACACTCTACTGTCTTTTGGAAAGGACGTTTAGGAAACGACCATAGCTGGATAACCAAATTTATTTAAGTTGTCAGACGTTTTTTTTATTTTTTTTGGAAGCATGATGGTTCAAAGGAGTAGAACAGTAAAATATCTCCTGGGTCTAATTCCTGGGAAACGCCGTTTTGGTCCGTATAGATTTCTTCCATTCTTTTTTTGCATTGGAGGTGTCATGGAGTGGATCATGATCAACGTGAGGATAGGAAAAGAAACGTTCTGTAAGTACAAGTTGGCAAAGTGATACGCTCACTTTTTTGTTATTCAACCGTCAACGCCTCATTTTATTAAATAAAATTTCAAATTTTATTTTCCGTCATATATTTTTTTTTGTGAGGCGCAATTCTCCCAGATACTCAAAGCATTTGAAACATATATTTTAAAAATATTGCTGAATAAATACATTTTCAATTAAATAAAGAAAGCTGGAATACTAATTTAAATTATGCATTACTCACATCACTCGAACAGGGTTCCATATTAATACTGTATTTTTCCCTCATGAGCGCAGCTGCAATGCTAATATATTGCTCCAAAACAGATTTCGCTATATCATAAAAATAACAACAACAAATTGCTACGACTAAAATTACTAAAGTCTTTTTCCTCATAATAAGAGTAAGAGAATTGTGTTGGTTTGAGTGACACACTCCATTGTGGCTGGAAAACTATGAAAAACAGAAGTGAGGCCATACCGTAGGTTTATCCGTGGTCAGAGCAATTAAATTGATGTCATCCTGCTGTGTTCTGTAGCTCACTTTTTCTTCTCCTCCGAAAGATCGCTAATGTTTGTTACGAGACACAACTTCAGAGCATAATCTACTAAATATGTCTGTGATTGAACAATTTCTTTCCCCCAAATCCAAGGAAGATGTCAACCAAATCATACCCCCCCAAAAAAAGCTCATGTTAAATCTTACGTTAAATTGGTCTTCAAGAACAAGAGGGAAAAAAAGCACTTTGAGGGCTAATGCTCATTGGCGCATTGTAATTTTAAATAATGTTTGGGAATCACTTTTACTCTCGCGAGTTACATTTTGCCCCAAGCCAACTATAATCTTCACAACAATTGAAATGTTTGCATTCATTATTTGGATTTTCATGGGGAGGGGGTGGTGTCCTTAAATTCCATTTATTGAGTCAAAAAAAATAGTGTGGTCTGAATAAGATTCTAAATGTGTTTCTTGATTTTAATTACATATGTTTCCTTTTCTTGTCAGATGACGTCTATCGAAGAAAACGATCAGAGCGGGAGTACCAGCAGAAAGTAGCAGATGGTTTCATAATTCTGAATGAGTCCACAGCCAAGTGAAGGATGCTTGTGCGGACTTGACACATTTCATTATGGACTCATCCTTGGAATATTGCCTCAGTACCACAAATCTGTATATCCATGAAATGATGGGAAAATCATGCACATTTAATTGTTTATTTGTTTATATATTTCACAATACAAATAAATGACATTGTATAGTCATAATCACGTATGACGTGCTTAATCTGGCTTTAAATACAAAGTGCCAAAACAAAAATAAATGTTTTGTGTGCGTGCGTGCGTGTGTGTGTGTATAATAAGGTGCTGTCTACTCTATTATGCAAGACAAAGAAGATGGATTTTCTCTTTTTGTCATTTCTGGTAATTAAAGAGTAATGTATATAGTGATGCCTCCTGAATTTGTTTAGAATAGTAAAACTCAGTATTGGCGATATAAAAGTGAAACATATTCACCATGGAGTCAAAAGCTTATTTTTGTTATTTCACTTGTATCCGATTGGCAGAGTGAGCAGGCAGATGAAGCTGTTAGGGTGCTTCCACAGCTCGATGGGGTTGCCATCCAGTCTCACCTCACGCAAATTCTTTCGGATGTAGTTTCTGTTGTTTGCTTGGCAGAATGTCTCATCCGTCATTGTTTTGATTTTGTTGTTCTGTAGGAGACACCGAAATTAATCGCAACATCCATAGCTGACATCTTGCGTATAAATGCTCTTCTCCTGTGAAGGTACGGTGGAACCTCCAAAGTCAGTGAGTTTTGAAAGTACTCTAATTAAGTATTTACTGATTTCTCCGAAACAAATTGAAGCTAATATTTTTTTCCTAATTAAAAAAATACATAAAGACAGTTTTTGAATAAGGAATGGTTCAGCAATGTTTGCTAGTCTTTGCTAGCAAAAAATGGGGTTTGAAGTTTAAATACATACACACAAATACATACACTTAGTTGTCTTTTATATGACTAATAAGATTTAGTGTCTAATATTAAAAATCTGAAAAAACATGAACATTTTCCAGATGAAAACGATGAGCTAATGCTTCACTTGTATTTTATGATGTCATATCTCATGCTTTTTATATCTACTGGAATGCTCGTGAATGTTGGTTTAACACAGAGTTTCTCAATTTTCTGTTACGCCCCCCGCCCTAGCAAGAAGAAAACAAGTCGCGCCCTCCCCCACCACCACCCACTCTCCGCCGCAACTATAAATAAGAGCATTTTCGTTGCAAAACAAACCTACATCATAGAGTTAATACTCGCTAGGCACAACGGACAAGGAGAGCGCCACTGCCAACTACTGGAGTGGATGTGCAATTACACTTTATTGTAGTACGGCGGGAAAAAAAGCATTTTCCCTGGGGTCACACGCACCCCCCCAGGGGCGCCGGCCCCACTATTTGAGAAGCAATGAAGCAACATCTGGGGACTTGGTATGAAAGGAATATCTCTGGGCCCCTGATGGCCGAAAGTGGAGGGCAGCCATCTTATGTTGCCACTGTCACTGACAACTTCTGATTGAGGGCGTAATTGACAACAGCACAAACCAGATGCTCTCTCCAGCCGCATGAGCGCAGCTGTCAGTGTCAGTTGGGGAGGGTGACCACACCCATACCTCAAGGCACTCAAATCTTCTTTACCCAACGAAATGAACAGAAAACTAATTTTTCGCAGCCCGGCAACACAAACACCACATTTTTTGCTTTTTTTTCTCGGCATTCAAAGACATCTGGCTCAAAATGCCCAAATACGTCCCTGCATCTCCCAATGGTACGATGAAGTGGCATTCGTCTTAAAGGGATCCACGGTATGCAAACTTACATGTAGGTGCACAATGTGAAGAGACTCTTGAAGACGAGGGACAGCTTTCAGCCGATTGTTTCCAAGGTAAAGATACGCCAGTTTAGTGAGTTTCTGCAACAAAGATGCTTTGTTTATTGATTATTATTCCGATTATTATTTTATTTTTTTGCGATAGACAACAAAATAAAATGATTTTTATTTGTTGTATTTATGCATTCTTCGAAAGCAGGAAAAAAAGTGGATTTTGATGTTTCGTACCTTGAAAACAGCAGGCTTTAGACCTTTATTTGTCAGCTTGTTGGAGTTGGCGTTGAACAACCTCAGCATGGTGGGAAGTGCGGGCAGTCTTGTCAGCCTGTTGTCTGATAGATTAAGCTCCTCCAGATTCGGAAGTCTGGAAAAAACTCCGTCCTCTATCTCCGTGATGAGATTCCAACTTAGATCAATTATTTTCAACGCATCTGGGGGAAAAAAATGGAGAGCTTTTGGAAAACGAAAAATAACTTTGGACAAGGATTGTGTTAAAAATCGGTGCTTACTTACTCATGGATGCAAAGTTTTTCTTGGTGATTTTGGTGATTTTGTTGAAGCGTGCGTAGAAATAAACCGTTTCCTTTGGCAATGCTGGCACAGCTGACATTTCAGGAGACACCTCCTCGCAATAAACGGAGCCACTCAGGCAAACACACAGTTCACATGTTGGGATGTCTGTTTATGAGAAAAGCACATCAGTGGATAAATATTCAGTGATTTTTTTTTTCTTACAGCTACAAGTGCAGCAAAGAAAAATTTAGAGGACAAGGACACTTGATCAGTCCCCCCCCCATTACATAATCTGGACTTTAGTTGCATTCATGAATGTGGATGAATTGCTTTTCAAGTATTGCATAATGAGCTTTGAAATTGTTCTAAATTTGTTGAGATGAACTTCACCAATGGCTTTTGGAGCTACAGCTCGCTCTGGACCCCGAAGGACGTCACTCTGTGAAAAGAAATCAATCCTCATGAGATCAAGTCTCCCAGGTTATGCGTTTCCTTTGAGTCATGCTTAAAAAAAAAAATAATAAAAAAATACAATTATTTTACCTGCGCTTTTGCGCCTTTCTTTGATCCAGCTCTCTCTGCGGAAGACAAAGTCAATGACAGCACTGCAGATATGAAAATTAAAGTCCTTAAATGAGTCATTGTGACTGGCCAAAAATGAGAAAGTGATGCCCGGTGTGCTCGAAGCTGAACTGCATCAGAGCTGGAAAATGCTCCGCAGAGATTTTATTAAGTTGCCTGCGTGTTGAGCAACATTAACTTGACCTCAATCGATGATGTCGATCATTTTTCTTTCTAAACAACCAAATGTTTAAACACTTCAAAATGCACACATAAAAGATTTAATTTGTCTGGCTACCCTCCACAGTTCCAGAACATGTTTTGTTAATTGAAGACTGCAAGAAGTGGGCTGCTCAAGGGCCACATCTGATTTTTAAAACGCACAGATGGGCCTAATCATGTGGTAAAAATTGAAAAGCGTTCATTGTGTATGCATGTAATGCACCGATATTAAAATTGTTGATTTTAACTCATTATTGACAATACATTTTAAAGCACTTCTCCATATTTGCCGGCCATTTTAGAGCATTCGAACTGATCTTTCAAGACCCACGGAATATTGTGGTTCAGGACAATGAATATATGCGCTAAGCCGAGAAAATTAAAAACTAGAAAAGCATTCTTCATTTTTTTTCCCTTTCTGTAGTAATCAGCAGTTTAGTTTCGGATGGTTTCACTAAAAGCAATAATTTCTTACCCCCCCCCCCCCAAAAAAAAAGAAAAAAAAGAAACATCAAGCAGAGAAGTGACTTTGACTCTAATGGTTTTTTAAATCCGTGATGCCTCGAACTACGAATGACAAAACAATAATTGCAAAAAGTGCTTTTGATGGCAAAAATAATTATCGATTTTCCAGATAGACAACTGAGAAATGCACCGTGAGCGGCACTGACATGGCTCAAGTTGAATGTCAGTGGGTTTTTTAAATTGGCATTTGTCATTCAGACAAAGAAAAAAAAATGTGGATGTTTTTAACATGATATGTTCTAGCTTCAGGAACGTAACCAATTATAAAGTTACATTTTATTCACTGACATCTAAATTACAATTATGTGTCTTTGAAAGTAAAAATTTACCTAGAGGAATTCAAAGGGACATCTGCCCCCCCCCAAAAAAAGAGTGATGACTGATGATAAACAGGTATTATTTTATGTTCATGATCAAAGGTTTAGCGAGGTGTTTTATTTTAAAATATTCAGTTACCACTGCGACTAGTCAGAGGCATGGTGGTTGAGTGATCACTGATCAGTGCATCTACCTCACACTTTTTGAGATTGGGGTTTGAATCCAGGGACTGAACGTAAGTATGAAGGGTTGTTTGGCTCAATATGACCTGTGATTGACTGCCGACCAATCCGGGTGTGTACTCGGTTCTGCCCAGTGTCAGCTGTGACAGTCACCATTGACCCTAGTGGGGAAGAGCAATAAAGAAAATTAATGTTACTAACCTGGACTCCTATAATTTACACACACAAAAATGTTTTTTTTGTGCATGCAAGATTGTGGCAGGGGATCAGAAAACCCCCTCCACTTAAAACAAACACGGTAAATTGGTTCCTCACCCCCCCCCCCAAAAACAATATTTAATAACTGCTTGCTGACCTTGACCTTTGAAATGTTTTTTGTTGAGACCAATAAACAGTCTCTCATTAAGATACAAAGACAAGTGTAAAGTGACAAGCGACCTTGTCTCGTGAGATTAGCAATCGAGGAAGAAGAATAAAAAAAAAACATCGTGACAAGGTGGACAATCACCCCCCCACCTCCTGCTTTCTATGTATTAATATTTCTTGTCATGAGCGTCGTAATGTCTTACGTAAGGCAGATGTGTGGCGAGAAAAGAGGAAATGCAAGTAGCCGTATAACGGAAGTGGTTCTGCCCTGAGATATACGCCGAGCGCGACGGGAGGACGGAGGCATTAAAACGTCTAACGGAGAGTTGAGAATAATCAGGATTAAAAGTCGCCAATATTGTAAGTGTGTCCAGCACGGGTCTGATTCTTTTTTTTAAATTTCTATCGTAGCGGTAACCACAGTCTAATGTGCCGATGCCAATTTACGACGGTGCTTTTTTTCCCCGTCGCGGCCAATTGAATCCTTTCTGAGAAGCCATCATATAACGGTGCAGCCTAGCTTGGGTTTCGTCAAAGGCTAACTAGCATGAGCATCAACGCTAGCTAGCTTGCTAATGCTAACGCTAGCGGCTAGCTCGCTAGCTAACCACATAGCCTCCGCTCCGATTCCGTGACACTTTGTTCTGACAGGGGCTCGCCAGACTTAGCGGGCCGTGTTGTGTTAGAAAGCGAACGAAAAAAATGTATTCACTGTGAAAACAATAATGCAGCCGCCGCCGTGCTTTTTAAACCCCCAACCCAAGCAGCGACGTTAACTATGTGTTTGCAACAATAATTGTCAAGAGCGTAACTGCGTTTATTATATATATATATTTTTTAAATCCACCTTCTTTCTGTGGCCTAGCTAACGGAACGTTTTAGAATGATGTATTTGGCACATCAGCCGCTCCGCAGTGCTGAACGACATAGGACATGAATTTCTCCCACACTAGCATTTGCTGTTTAATTTCATTATGAAATGTTCTATGCCAAAGGAAATGTATAAAAGCACTTTACGTCGTTAATATCTGTTAATAAAATGTGTCATTACGGTAGCGCCGTTAGCAACAGTAGCTGTGGACAGCCGAGGGACGGATTCGGATGCATATAGAAATGCTCTTATTTAGTTTTGGGGGGAGTGGTAAAATTCTAATGAGCTCGTCATGCGTTTATTAAGAAAGATATCGTGGCAAATTAGATTTGTTTCTGCCTAAATTGCGCTAACAGAGACGGGATTGGGCGAGCGCTTGTAATTAGCTTGGGGCTAACCTCAGCAAATGCAAGGTTGACCCACTTGCCAAGGGGCCCAGTTTGCGGCGCTCATCCACACTCTTCGACCTAATGCCGTCTTTCTCAAATTATATTACAGCCGTTGCAGGACAAATTCCCATGCATTCAATTGAGAACGTAGAGTTTACATTATTGTTTGTAGAAATCAATGCTTCCCAACCTTTACTTTGCCGAGGCACATATTTGACGTGAGAAAAATCTCACTGTACACCACCAAACAAAAAGTGATACACAGGTATGCTTCTTCTGATGGAAGGAAGAGTATCAGAAAGAGCTTTATTGGCCAAGTATGTTAAAACACGCAGGTAACGTGCCTCTGGTATTTGGAACACTCTAGTGTTCTGAAAAAAGAAAAAAAGCCACAATGAGATGATTAGGACATGAATACAAAGGTACAGAGAGTCACATAAAGTTATAAAATGTCCACTATTGCATACACATTATTTATAATCCGTAATTATGTGAAATTGATGACATTCCCTCAGAACACCTGACAATCCCTCACGTCACTCTGCTTGCAAGTCATTGCTATAAATGGTATCTTTTGACGGTCTCGACATTACTAACCCCCTGTGCATTCTGTATTTTACAGTCTAGAAATGGATAAGAACGACCTGGTACAGAATGCCAAGCTTGCCGAGCAGGCTGAGCGCTATGATGATATGGCTGCAGCCATGAAGAGTGTGACAGAGCAAAGCACGGAGCTGTCAAATGAGGAGCGCAATCTTCTTTCGGTTGCCTACAAGAATGTGGTCGGGGCGCGCCGCTCATCCTGGCGCGTCATCTCCAGCATTGAGCAGAAGATTGAAGGCAACGACAAGAAGAAGCAGATGGCTCGCGAGTATCGGGAGAAGATTGAATCGGAGCTGCAAGAAATCTGCCATGATGTGCTGGTAAGGATCTCTTGACATTTCCATGTACTTTCTTTGCTATCCGTTTGTACAGCTCTGAACAATCTTAACTGCTGCTTTTCAGGGGCTACTGGACAAGTACCTCATTGTCAATGCAGGGAGTTCTGAAGGCAAGGTGTTCTATCTGAAAATGAAGGGTGACTATTATAGATACCTGTCTGAGGTTGCATCCGGAGATACTAAGAAGGGTAAGTAAGGACATGACTTACATGATAGACTCAATTGTTTTAGTTCATGAACGTTAATGGCAACATTACTACCCTGAACAGCCACCTGAGCTGTTAGCAAATACTGTATGCATATGTTATTGCATTGGTTTGTATGATTCTCGATGTCACCAAACAATTTTATGTCTCCAGATACCGTGGATAATTCCCAGCAAGCGTACCAGCAAGCTTTCGACATTAGCAAGGGGGATATGCAGCCAACACACCCCATTAGGCTTGGCCTGGCACTCAACTTCTCAGTCTTCTATTATGAGATCCAGAACAACCCAGAAAAGGCCTGCAGTCTGGCAAAGACGGTGTGAACTCAAGTTTTTTTCACGTGTACTTTTGATATCAAATTTACAGATATAACACATATATATATACACACACACTGTAATCTAATGAGATCCAATACATTAGCTAAATTACTAAAATTGCTTTTGCAGTATTACTAAAATGAATATATATATATATAGCAGATGTTAAAAAATATAAAATAACACAATGAAAGGGGAGGAAAAACTACTGTACTATGGCGCAAGAGGATGCAATGCCTAACTCCGACCAGCAGAGGACAGTGTTGGCAGCCTTACGAGTGGCTCCCAAGAGACTCTCACTTTTTTTTTTTTTTTAAACTCTCATTCTAAAATAGATATAGAGCCCCGCACCATCTCAAAACAGTGGTGTTAAGGCAAACTTTAGCAACAAACATTTACATTTTGTCATTTACAGATAAAACTCAATTAAAAATATGAACAGAGTGATACAAATTCGAGACCCCAATGGAAGTCTCACAGTGGTGTAGCCAACAGCCCCTCAAAAATCGGAAAAACTAAAATGGTGAAAAACAGTGTCACACTATAACACCCCAATTGAGTACGCCGCATCTTTAAACGCATCATGCTGCTGAGAGGGTCTTGAACCAATTTTGTTGCATTTCAGGCATTCGATGAAGCCATCGCTGAGCTTGACACTTTGAACGAGGATTCCTACAAAGACAGCACCCTGATCATGCAGCTACTAAGGGACAACTTGACTGTGAGTCCAATTGCGCCGTCTTGATGCGTCTTCACATTGGTTGGAAGGTCTGACGTGACATCAACTGTGCTTCTTGTGTGTTTGCAGCTGTGGACATCAGAAAACCAGGGCGATGAGGGGGAGACTGGAGAAGGGGAAAACTAAAGGAAATTGCACTGTTAATCCACCTACACTCTTATCTTAAAACACAGACAGCTTATATACATCCCTCCCCTCCCCCCTCCACTCCATCAGCCCCTCCCTCTTCTGTATGACAAGCAGCCTGAATTGCTCCTGACCAACTAGTTTACCCCTCTCAGGTCACTGTGAGGCGACAGGGTCATTTTCAGTTGTTAGTACGTTCAGTCACTTTGTAGAAACGTGTCTCGTTTTCGTTAGCTTTGTGTGTACGTCTGCATGTTTGTGGGGAGCGAGCGAGCGAGTGAGAGTGTAAAAGATATTTTGTGTGTGCGCGCACTTGTGTGAGAGTCATCTTGGGGGGGGAGGTGTTGTGAATTTTAATCGTCCTTCCATATTCCTTTGTCCCGGCTAGTTTGTGGCTCATTTTCTCTCTCCCCCCTCCTTCTTTTTGTTACTTTTATTATTGTGATTCAACATGGTATTTACAGGTTTTATTGTATGGGTTTTATTGTATGGTAATTAAACTGGCAAACACTGTGATGGTAGGTGTTCCATTTGCTTCACAACCCAAAAGCAGCTTGCGTTTTGACTTTTCCGGAAACAGTACAAATCCTGTATTCAACTTACTGCAATTCTGCTGTGGGCTCATACAGAAAGGAGGCAGGCTGTATTGTGACACTGACATCTGAGTGTAATGCGCCTCGACCATGTTCACTAATTAAAGGGACCCCTTAAATAATCACGTTTCATATTGCTCAGATATTGGCAGAACAAGGCTCCCTCCCAGAAAGGCATTGCTACCCCCCCCACTCCCCTTTTACAAACTTAAATGTAGATTGACTTTGTAGTTTGACTCACTTTTCAAGTGATGCTTAATGTCTACTGTGGCTGCAGAGTATTTTGCAAGGTTGACTATCATCTGTATGTAATACATGAAGAAAAGTTAAGTTGTTGTTTAGAAATGTGTGACCTCACTGTATCAATCTTGCTTGCAAAATTCCCTCTTAAAGTGGTTGTTTTCTCAACAACAAAACGTCTTTTGTGTCTGGCCTAGCCTCTTTATTCTATTTTACCATTGGTGTTAAATACTTACGAGTTGAGATCAGGCAAACTCATAAAGGGCTTGCTCTGATGGACCGATCACCTGAATCACGTGAAGGTGCCATTTTATCTCATTTGAAAGAAGCTCAGTGTCACAATACCATGTATCACCACTACATTCCACATATTGTAGTTGAAGACACCATTCCACGTTATTACGCTGTTTCTTTTGACAATGCTCCAAGGAATTGAAATGTTTTGTTCATTAAAAAAAAAAAAAAAGTCAATTTCATTATGCTTGATGAAAATGCAGTTAGTGAATGTGGAACGAAGCCTGTCTGTATATCTGGTATTTACTTGCTTTGTTTTTACTGACAAGTCTTATGGCTAAAAAAAAATGCTTCTGTAACAGTCTATTACCCAGTGCACACACGTGGTTGTGAAAATTTAGAATAGTTCTAAAAAGCAATGATGACTTGGAGATAAACAATGGTTGGTGTAACTCTAGCTTTGTGTTTATGTATCTTAAAACCATTCTAGTTTCACTATACATGTAATACATAGGAACGTGTCAAAGACCATTCAGTGAAATAAAGTTTCGTTTAAGATAAATCTATTGTCATTTTATAATGTTGTCAAAGCAACAGCAAACTAAGCTTTTGGCATCGTTATGGTTTGCATGCGAACTCCAACTAGAGAGCCTCCGCAAATGACGGTTTTGGAGGAACTACTTTATGTGGCGGAGGGCTCGACCATTAAGTGACTTTGAGGACGGGTGCAGGTGTTCCGCCGCAGTAATTAAACGGAAAAAGGCTCCCGGCTCCCTTACGACCTGCGATACGTTTAATGTCCAACCCCAATCAACTTTTTGGCTGTTTAAAAGCTGTAAGTAACAACACACTTGGTTGTTTTATCGTTTTATTTACGCCTTAGACACTTCTAACCACGTGTATGTGAAGTATGATCAATAAATGTCTGCACATGCAGTCTTATTAGGCTAGGCCGCGATCTTATTTTTTTTTGAACAATTGTCTTTTTAAAAAAAAAAAAATCTCAAGAAAATATTGAATGTAATCTTATAATTGGCATTAGCCTGCACGTTGTTTTTAAACTACAAATTTTGTCTCAACTTGACTTTTTTTTCCAAGGCTAAATGATCCTACTAGCAAAGTTGAACTGAAAGTGTCGTTTAGTGTTTTGAATCACATCGAGATGCATTTTGACTTGTTGAGGTTTATACTCTTGCTTCGATCTCTGAATAATTTCTGAATTGGGCTAGAATCGGCGACAAAGGTCACCCATTGGTTTTAGTACTTGCACAAAAAAACGGGGAGATAATAGATTTTGATGAGATGTCTGCCATCTCTCATTGAATTGGTGAGAAAAAACGTGTCAAAGTAACACATCTTCATATTTTATTCATAAGTGCTTTCAGCAATGGGCTTGTTTTATTTGAAATGTTCATTTTAATCATACACATGTAACATGTATTTGTGTCATCAAAGCATCTGTTTGACAATTTTGCTCATGTCTGTTAATGGGTGCTTGCTTTTTCTTAAACCAGCCGTCGACAACAATGAACAGCAGCGGACCGACCTATCCCCTTGCCTCTTTGTATGTTGGGGACCTGCATCCAGATGTTACAGAGGCCATGCTGTACCAGAAGTTTTGTCCTGCTGGGCCAATCATGTCAATCCGCGTGTGTCGTGATATCATCACGCGGAGGTCCTTGGGATATGCCTATATAAACTTCCAGCAACCAGCGGATGGTGAAGTTCCATTCTCTTTTTTTTCCCCTTCATTTTTTCTTTACAAAAAAATATCTTGAATGAGGATTCATCAAATGATTTCACTTTTCATGTTTGCTGTGAAAATGTGAATCTGTGACATTGGCACTTTTTTTTTCCCAAAAGCATCAATTTCTCCGATGTCTGGTTAAAGAAAAGAAAAATGTGGCTGCAATTTTTAGCACTACAGGCCTCCTAATGTTGTAATACGTTTTGAAATCACCTCATAGGTAATGATAAAAGGTCCAATCTTAAGTGCATCAATGGTGTGTATTTAATTTGAAAGCGCTGTCTCGCAATCTCAGCAAGACATCCCAGCGTGCATGTTGCATCTGAGGAAGAGCGCTGCACTGAGGTGATTGCACGTTGACATAAAAATGCATAAAACTGAATTAATACAGTTGCAACTTAAACCAGACGTCGTCAGTGGACTTAGGTAGAACTTAAGTATGTATTCTGAACCGTCAGTATGTCATGTTATTCCGGTCAAACGTTTCTCCGTCTTTTAGCGGAGTGTGCGTTGGATACCATGAACTACGATGTTCTCAAGGGTCGCCCAATCCGAATAATGTGGTCTCAACGTGACCCAGGCCTCAGGAAGTCTGGCGTTGGCAACATCTTCATCAAGAACATGGATGACACGATTGACAACAAGGCTTTGTATGACACCTTCTCAGCCTTTGGCAATATTTTGTCCTGCAAGGTGAGTGCTGGTGTTTCCAAAGCTTTTTGTTACACGACTTGTGTTGTGTTATCTTGTGTTGGGACCACAACTTTGTTCTCTCTCTCTCTCGCTCTCTCTCTCTTATTATGATTATTATTATTGAAAGACCGTAAAATAAGTATATACTAAAATAATAGCACAAAAAAATGAATCCAAATAAATATGTTACTTGAATGTATGTCTACCGACAGTGTTTGCGTGTCAGTAGTCGTCGTTTGAAGAAATATCACTCCCAGAAGTCAATGCTAGTTTCAAGTTAGCATGTCAGTTGCATTTTCCATTGACTTTATTATTAGCACTGGTGATGTTTTTAACTCCAACGGGGCTGTCATTAACTCGTCTCCAGCACGTTCAGGCTGTGCAGAATCACGTCACTCGCTTTCTGTGCAAGTAACATTGCAATTCAGGGTCTTTTCACAAACTTGGGATTGTGCATGCGCAAACAAAAAGACCGTAATCCGGAATATCTTTTTTTCTTTTATTATAACCTTTTTAAGGTAGAGAGCCGATAAAATGCACTACGTGCTTCCATTTCAATGAAAGTCCGAACTCAACGTGTTGCGTTCCATGCTGTTTCCTGTAGGTCGTTTGTGATGAAAAGGGCTCAAAAGGCTACGGCTTTGTTCACTTTGAGACTCAGGAGGCTGCAAACCGCGCCATTAAGACCATGAACGGAATGCTGTTGAATGACAGAAAAGTGTGAGTACATTAATATCTTTTATTGAGTTCCTCTCTGATGAACCCCCCAATAAAGAATGTGCAAGTAATAAAATCACAAGTGACGAGTGAAATGTTGATCAGTGTAATGGAGTCAAAGTAGTTCCCTAGCAAAAATACTGACAAGTGAATTATATGTTGCAGTAAATCTTTGTCAAGTGCAATTTATCCAAAACCTATAATGACACATTTTGTGTGTGGTGACGTCTGCAGTTTTGTCGGCCACTTCAAGTCCCGCAAGGACCGAGAGCAGGAGTTTGGCAGCAAAGCTATGAAATTCACCAATGTCTACATTAAAAACTTTGGGGAAGACTACACTGATGCCAATCTAAAAGATGTCTTTTCTGCATTTGGTAAGAGTGACCGTTCCGATCATATTTATTCGCCTGAACTGTGACGATATCAACTGATTTGTGTACGCCTTCTTTCAGGGAAGACTCTCAGCGTACGCGTGATGAAGGACGAGCGAGGTTGTTCTCGTGGATTTGGTTTTGTAAACTACGCTAACCACGAGGATGCGCAAAAGGTAATGTGTCAAGTTTCTCTGGTGAGTTGATTTTCACTTTTTTCACTGGCTTTTGTAGTTGGATTTTAATTGTGCTCGGGTGTCCATGTTCAAATAACAACGCGAGGGGGAAAAAACTCATTCGAAATGATAAAAGAAAAAAAACCCACAGTGGGTGTCTCAAGAATTTTTTGTGATGAGGCCTAGCCACTCCAGCACTCGATGGAAGCGGAAGCACAAGAATTGGTACTTTTGTGCATGTGTTTTCTGTTCATATGCAGGTATTTTGCCTGATTTCTTTTTTTCTAACCATGGTTTTTGAGAAAGTAAGAAGAAGCAGATATCTGTTATTTTGGAGCTTAAAATTATTACAAAAATGAGTAAGTTGTGCGTGTCGTCGACTTGGCAAAGCAGAATGAGCGTCGTACTTCTACCACATACAATACTCAAGTGCTGATTTTCTTTAAAAAAAAAATAAATGCGTAAATTTTTCTTTACTATTTAATTTAATTCTATTCATCGATGTGCAAAGGTGATGCGAGCAATTTGAGCGTGGTCACAGAATTAAACTCAAGTCATGGTACCACTGTACAAAACTAAATCGTAAGTGACATCAAGATGAGACACGACATTGGAAGTGAAGTGGCAAAGTGTGATTGGTTCAGTGACGTCATGGTGATGACACCTTTTTTGTTTTGGCCAGGCAGTGGATGAGATGAATGGCAAGGAGCTCAACGGGAAGTTCCTCTACGTTGGACGGGCGCAGAAGCGGCTGGAGCGTCAGGGCGAGCTGAAGCGCAGGTTCGACCAGATCAAACAAGACCGCATCCAACGCTATCAGGTACCGCTAATAAAAATGTTAAGTATTGGAAATGATTTCAGCACTCTTGCTTATTCAGATATTGGTTCCTTCGAGATCTGTACAAGTGTTGACTTAATGCGTTTTACTGAAAGGGGGGATGGTGGGTGAAATGGGATTACTGTGGGAGTAAAACAATGCAAAAGTTGCTGACCTTTACCATTATATTGCTGAGCTTTATACTTCACATTTGTTTGTCTTTTGAAGGGCAAAAATGTTAACTTTCTGCTTTCAGGGTGTCAATCTGTATGTGAAGAACTTGGACGATAGCATAGATGACGAGAGACTTCGGAAAGAGTTCTCCCCCTACGGTACCATAACAAGTGCAAAGGTATGTGCTGAGTTGAGACATTTGTAAGCGCGTTAAGTGGTGCCTTGACTTAGGAGTTGAATTTGTCCTGTGACCTCACTCGTTTCAAAAAACATTCCCATCCCTGTTGAAATAAATTGAAATGCTGTCAGTGCATTTCAGCGCCCCCGAAAATGACTTTTACTATTTTTAAAATTCCACTCTCGAGTTTTATACTTCATAAAAACAAACACCAATAATTTATTAGAATCTTAAAGAGTTGAAGTTTTTACGTTATGATTACTGCTCATTCTGGTCTATGTTCTTTGGCCACCAGGGGGCGGTAGAATACAGGTAAAGAACATACAAGCCCCTCCAAAAGCATTGCAAAGGCGGGATCAATTCATTTTTGTTTTTGTAGTATTCTGGAGACATTTGGGTTTCTGATCAAAACATGAATAAAACAATAGAATTTCTTCTTTTATATCATGGCATTTGCATTTAGATGTTTAACAACTCGGGACAGAGCACCTTTTGGTTTGAAGCCACACACTTTTCAAGTGAGCAAAAGTATGAAATGAACTGAACGTGAATAACATGAAATATTTGGTGGCATAACCATTATTTGCAATAACTGCATCAAGCCTGTGCCCGACCAACTTCACTAGACTTTTGCTTTCTTTGTTCAAAATGCTTTTGTTGGCCTTTACTGCCGCCCCTTTCAGTTCTTTTTTTGTCTCTGGGGCTTTCTCCCTTCAGTCTCCTCTTCAGGAGGACAAATGCATACTTTATTGGGTTCAGGTCCGGTGATGAACTTGGCCAGTCTAAAAGCTTCCATTTTTCCCTCCTGATGATGTCATTTGTTGTTTTTGTTTTCTTGTTGTGTGGCGAAACTACTCCTGATTCGTTAAGATGCATTTTGCTGTAAATTGCCCGAGAAAATAGTTTCACAGAATATATAGTCCCAGTAGTGACGGTCCTTCATGTTGATGGAAATGGACCTCTCTCCTCTTGCAGGTCATGACCGACGGCACCCAAAGCAAAGGCTTTGGCTTTGTCTGCTTTTCCTCACCTGAAGAGGCAACAAAAGCCGTAACTGAGATGAATGGAAGAATTATCGCCACCAAGCCGCTGTATGTGGCGCTAGCTCAGCGAAGGGAGGAGCGTAAAGCGATTCTCACCAACAAGTACATGCAGAGACTAGCCACCCTGAGAAGCATGAACAGTCCCATCATCGACTCGTACCATCAGACGAGCTACTACATGACTGTGCCGCAGGTAGGATGAGCTTTTATTTATTTTTTTTTCGTTTCATTTGAACCGGGCATCTTTCTCACAGCCTTCCACGCGCGGCTTCTATGAGCACAATGCTGTCGGCAACATGAGATCAGTGCCTCGCTGGACAGGACAGCCGCCAAGAGTGCACGGTGAAGTGATGGCCTGTGACCATGTGGTTGTGTTGAAAGTCCAAAGGTGCACCTAAGACACAAATGGTGCCGCCTGCATGTTTTCAGGTCCGTACTCATCTCAGTATGTTGGCGGCTCTGCCCCTCGCCAGGGCTCCACTCCCATCGCCACAGTGAGACAGGCTTCCACTCAGGCTCCACGTATTAGCAGTTCCACACAAAAGACAAGTCAGTCCCAGCATCCGATACGTGCCAGGACACGGATGGCACCTTTTAAAAAGCACATTTTTTTTAATTAGGTAACATCGGAACCCAGACTGCATGCGGGCGAGCTGACATGTCCGGCGTGTCACGGAGCGGTCAATTTAAGTACTCATTGGCGGTGCGGAACCCTCAGCAAGTCGTCTCTGTGCCCTCCATGACCAGACTCCAGGTACTCGACCAAGTTTGAATGAGTACCGAGCCCCGAAACATCAATAAAGTGGTACCTTGACTCACACGTTTTTGCAAGCTCAATATGATTTGATTTTTGGCTTTGCGTTGTGAGCAAAAATTTGACTGAAGGGTCTACTTCAGCGACTCTAAAACTCAAGTGAAGTGGGAAAAAAAACCCGACAAATTAGAACCTGGGTTCGTCAATTAGTTTCCATGAGTGACCAAACGTGACAAACAAATTAAATCCATCAGAGAAGGATCCACTGGACTTAAGTTCCATTCCTGTTGTAAAGATGTACAATTTTTCTTAGGTTGTTCCCGCCCCTGTGATGGAGCAGTCCGTACACGCTCAAGGAATGGAGCCACTAACTGCCTCAATGTTGGCTGCAGCACCACTTGTGGACCAGAAGCAGCTTTTTGGTATGGAGTGGAGTGAACGCTGAATGGCAGATGTGAACAATTTGTTTCTTGCCACTCCCAGTTGAAGTTTAATGTCAAACTCAAAAATTAAATGAAGAATTACGTTGTGTATTTGAAACAACCACATAGTTTTTCTTTTAAGTCTGTTCAGTGTAATGCTAACAATCATTGCAAATTCTATCGCGTTTAAGCTATGGACATTTGAGCAAATGATGAGAATCGAGGTTAAAAAAAAAAGCAGCTACCAAACAAGTGTTTTTTTTTTTGAATGACATGGGTGGATGCTTAACTGTGCACTTTAAAGCTTGCAGGCATTGAGTAAAAGGCTTTTCCACTTAGGTGGTTGTGCCATGTTTAACCGTTTTGATGGAATTTTGAGGCTTGAACTTTGCTGTTTAAAAAAAAAAAAAGAAAGTTCAGTCTTCACAATTTCCGGACAGAAAAAGATCAAGACTGATGAAAAGCCTGGACTTAAATAGCACATTTCCTGAACACCTTTTTTTTTTTTTTTCATCAATAGCCTGATACCAATCAATTGCTCACCCCTGATCTCAATGGTCTGAATGAATTAAAGAATTGTTGCTTTCCATCGTATTATGTTGGGTGTGCTGTGCCTCAGGTGAGCGCCTGTACCCTCTGATCCATGCCCTTCACCCAAGCCTGGCTGGAAAAATCACTGGAATGCTGCTGGAGATTGACAACTCGGAGCTGCTGCACATGCTGGAGTCACCAGAGTCCCTCCACTGCAAGGTATACACTGACACTGACTTTTATGGGCCGGTCCATGATTGCGCAATAAGAAAAAAACAAACATTCAAATAATCCTTTTTTTTTTTTTTTTTGGTTCAGGTGGACGAGGCCATTGCTGTTTTACAAGCCCACCAGGCCAAGGTCTGCTCCCCCAAAAAGTGAGGATTCCTTTCAGGTCAGCCATGTTAATTCTGTTAAAATTCTTCTCATCAGTGGACGGAAGCTACTGTGTTAGAAGAGTTGCCTAGTTTTTTCGCCCCCCCCCCCCCCCCCCCCCCCCCCCCCAGTGTTCATGTATGACTTAGAGAGTATATAGAATTGAGTTGCGCGTCCATACTAGACTAATTCTGAAAATGACTTTTTTGTGAGCCTGAGCTCAAAGGAGTTACAAGGCGGGTGGACAATAAATCAAAATTCAGTGTGCTTCAATACAAAATTTCATATTAAATTCAGTATGACGTCTGTTAGCTCATTTGGACGGTCATTGAAAATATAACTATGTAGTTTTCTTTACAGGTGGTGACAACTTTCTCGACGAGGAGTAAAATTGATTTAAAAAAAAAAAAATAGAAAGAAAAACGAATGTATGTTGGCTGTTACTGGAAAAAAAGGAGTTGAAGCTGTTTTGTTCTTTTTGTAATGTCTTTTGTTATAATATAAAGTTCACAATATAGGCATTAAACCTGTCGTGAGTCATTTCAACACGTTACAGCCGCAGCACCGCGCCCATTCGCAAGCATCCATTTATACGTTGATCATTATCAGGTAACATGCTGGTAGGAGTACGCAACATTTCTATTTAACCAGTGATGGACAATTTCAGAGGACTTTTAATTCAATTCTGACAAAAGGCAGAGCGGGTGCAAAACAATTGTTTGAACTGTTGAGCATGACACAGCGAAGTTGTAAAACGACACAAGTAATATTTTCTGAAAATTTTAAAGAATACAGTACAAAGCTCCTAGATATTATTTGCAATGTATCATCAATCTTATAATATGAAGGGCTACCATCCAAATGGTCTTACTGGAAAGACCCTGCGTTAGGCCTGTAAGTAATTAGACAGTGGTGGAGGCCTCCCTTGAGTATAGATTTTGTCTGTGGCCGGACCTCAATCAAGTAATGCATGTGCTAAAACCCTCAAGTAGGCTAAACGAGTAGCAAAGCATCTCTAGGAATAAAATGCCAAGAATATGATTAGCTTTGGGCTCTGATTACTAAATGGAATTCATTTACAACCTTGTCAATTTGTCATACTTTTTGAAAGCTTTAAATTGTGGTAAACCTAAATGACTCAATGTGGAATGGTAAAATACACAAATTGAAACTTTTGACACTCAAATCACATTTAAATGATTCCAGTCAGTAAGTTGGACGGATAACTATTTGCAAAATTCACGATTTGTCTAAAAGGCAACATATTTCACTTTGAATTTGAATGTCATTGATAAAACGATACGCTCCAGTTGAAAAATGACTCCCTGCAACATCCAGTGACATTTTGAAATTTTGGATTTAAATCAATTGAAAACTGATCTAAAAAAAACAGAACTCATCAAGCCACTCAGTTTTCAAATAGTTTATTGGGAGCCTTCATACTAAAAATGAAATTATGTCCGTAAAAAGTTACAAAGCATTGTTGTAGACATGGATATACTTTTGGTATTTAAGACTCAATATTCCAACACGTGTAATCCTGCTAATTCTTTTCAATCTACAAGTACTCAAGGAAACAAGCAGATGAGACAGGAATATTTAAAAACAGATCTGCAGATTTCTTCAGTGGTACTTGACAGCACAAAGCCACAAAGTTGAACATAAACTCAAAACGACCCTTTTTCTTTCATCTTTTTTTTTAAGGGCGTATATGTGAATTTGAGCCAGCCAATTTAAATGAGGTCGTTTCAAAGACATTTTAATCAATGCAACGAAATGTATTTACACTGACGATCACACGCATGCCTCACTATCGACGTGTTGGCATGAGAAGCTGCTTCGCTGTTACTGAATCCGGGAAAAGGTTGTGGTATGTTGGTAAGGGAACGTAGGCCGCCTTGATCATTTTCCCTACAGGGAAAGCAGGAAAAGACGTGTTCATCTGCAGTAATGTCCTTTGAATGCTGAAGTGCTGCTGCACATACCTGCAAACCAGCGTCCATGAAGTGCATTGACAGATGCCATAGCTGCTGGTATGGAGGGGCACTTCACATACACGTTACCCTGCACCAAAAAAAATAATAATTTAAATAAGTGACACTTGCGCAGAATATAAAAATCTCAATTTAGTCACAAAAGGACTCAAGTGAGATCTGTGCTCATTTAATTGAAAACAAAGCTGCTGTTTTAGCAGGGAAGTTCCAAAGCAGTGCATCGTACACGGCAGTATCCCTGTATTTATTTATTTTTTTTTGTAAATGTATTTGACCGCCGATGAAAACAAATTTTGTGTTCCAACACAATAACAAAGATGAGGTGGATGGCTGCATTGTCACATTCTGGCTTTCAAAGCCAGCGCCTGGCCTGGAGAATGACGTGGGCACGAGTTGTCAAGCTATTGTTGGTCCATTAAAGCTATTTCTGCTAATCACATCTCTTGCAGTGGTCCCACAAAATGAGAAACGAGAGAATATTCTCACCTGAGCAGAGTTCTTGTCAACATAAATGTGAACGACTCCACCATGCTTGTTACACTCCTCGATGACATCTTCTTGGATCTCAATGGCCCAGCTGGGATCGTTTTCCCTAAGAAGAGGGGAAAAAAATCCAGCAAGGTCAGCAGTAGGTCATATTATAGATATTTAGAAGGATTTTGAAAGCCTTACGCTTGTGGGTTGAAGAGATTGGATAACTGAAGGCAGTGAGTGGCCAGTGGCTGAGACGGAAGGTTCAAAGCTTGGCTCGGTGCAGGCGCTGCAAAAGTTTAAAATTGAGCAAACAATCATGTGACATAACTGACCAAAGCCGTCATTCTGACTTACTTGCTGGGGTGGCCATGTTTCCATAAGGTACAGAGCCAGTCATCTGTAGTGCCTGCTGAGCAGCTGGGGGAATCTTGAGACCAGTTCCTGTAAGACCAAACACATTGAGTCCAAAAAATAGAATAAATGCTCATTCAAAGAAAATAAAAAAAAATCTAAATATGCAGAATTGCAAACCTTCAGCAAGTCGGGCCATGAGCTGCAATCGCCCAGTGGTTCCAAGGTCGATGCCGGTCCGTTCCAGCTCATCGTTGTCCAGGAACGAGCTTGCCGTGGACGCGTCCGAGCGCTCTGTAACGTGGCCCACCTTCATTGGCCGGCCGGCCAGTTCGAAGCCATTCAGTTGCTCCAGGGCCTTTTTTGCACACTCTGCATCTGCAAACTTGGAAAAACAAGGCAGATCATGGTCTTTGTCAGTGAACAATATAAATGGCGGACCAATGAACACACAGAAAACGTATTAAAAGACTTTCATTCACTTACCGATATGAAGCCATATCCTTTGGAACGTCCAGTTTCGCTATCCATCATGAGCTGAATACCTTCAATCTGCACCAACACAAGAAGATGACAATCATTCATCGGCACACGTACAAAACTCTTCCTTAAATGTGGAAATCTATTCTGACCCTTCCAAAGGGCTCAAAGATCCCTCGCAGCATTTCCTCGGTGATGTTGAAGTGCAGCGAACCCACATAGAGCCGCATGGGCCCCGCGCTGCCTTTCTGAAGGTTACTGGCGGCCGCGGCAGCTCGATTTTTCTCGGCCTGCGAATGCGAGTATAAAAGATTAGCCATGTCAGTGAAACATCTGCAAGCAGCAAAAGTCGTGCTCACCTACCTGAGACGCCTGGACAATGATGGGCACTCCCAAAAGTCGCTGACCCGTCAGGCCGATGGCCAAGGGCACAGAAGACGACTCCACAAACTCAATGTAGGCGATCCCCTTCGATCTTCGCGAATTCCGGTCTGATATCATTCTCACGTCACGAACCTACATGACAAAAAAAATTCCAGTCATTAATTTTATACGCGGTGAAGGACGACAAAATGAATGTGAATCAAGCGGCGAAGCGTCTCAAAAAGCTTTGCTGGACTGAATCGTGCACGACATCCCACGGCGGTGAGCCGGAGGTTGAGGCAAGCAGCTGACTAGCAACTAGCTTTGCCACCAGGCTACTTCCGCGACAAAACATGTTGCGGAGTCACTCCAAAGACAGTAATCATCGCCTCCATGGTAGAGCCACGCTAACGGCTAAACTAACCTAGGATTGACACGCATATTTAACACCGCAATTAAGTGCTTAAGTCCACTTCTCACAGACATTCCGGAACTGCATTTAAGTGAGAAAATCCGACCTTAAACAGCAAAATTGCAGGACAATGAATATGTGTCGGGTGGAATCTGTAAACAAACTTGGTAGAAAGTCCACAAGCAAACTGCCCAATAACTCACTTTTCCGACAGCTGAGAAGAAATCCTCCAGGTCTCGAGCTCTGATTCTAGCAGCCAGCTGCATGCAGAAAACGGTGCGGGCATCTCGCTCCTCTGGCGTTAGATTGTCTATTGGTTGCCTAGAAACACAAAAGGAGGGGGCTCAACTAATACATAGAGATAGAGAGTGCATACATAAATGTATTTCACGTAAGCTTGAAATCTTATCCAACCACTACAACCCTTCCACAAAATGGACCAATCATTGGAGCCGTCCAACATCCCTACACCAGCCTGACATGCGCAACCTGGCTTGGAGATACTTGAGGGACACTTTTTGGCAAATGTAAAATAAGCACAGCGGGGATCCACAATACTCAATAAATTCAGTTTTCGTATTTTTAAATTGTGCAGCAGGACGTCTGAGATGTCAATGAATAAAGGCAGACGGGGAAAACTGTTTAATGTCGATATACATTGCAAAAGCACAAAAAAAAATCACATCATCTACTGGCATTTTTTTAAACATTTTCTGCATAAGATTCATGCACAAGGCATCAATAGAAAATGACATTGTACCTGACTGGACTCTTCTCCTTCTTGACAGGAGTGCGACTTTTGGACCGCTTCCGTCTGAAACCAAGATTTAAAAAAAAACATTAACATTTCCACCTCGCAGATTAAGCCAATGATTCCCAACCAGTGTGCTGCGAGAGATGAGGGAGTTGTGTGGGGGGGCTGTTTGAAGTAATACAAAAAGTCATAATAATTTGTCTGCAAATAAATAACATGCATATCTTCGTTAATCTGGTCAGCCGATCAAACAATAACGTCACTTGTAGGCATTCATACAACACCATCATTGCTTCCTGCAAGTTTATCAGCTAAATTGTTGGGAAACACTGGGCTAAGCCGCACAACAGTAAACGTTTATATTCCAATGCACCTACATGGGGCTCTTTCGAGCTTTGTAGCGCCCGGCTCGCTCCCGACTTCGAGAACGGCTGCGATGGTGTTCCTTGCCGCGGTTTTGCTTCCTTTCTTGGCTCTTGCTCCTCTTCTTAGCTTTTTTTCTGTCTTTGCTTCGGCTCCGGCTCTTTCTTTTCTTGGAGCCTGGGCTTCTGCTCTTGCTCCGCCTCTTCCTGCGTGCCATTCAACAGAGAAATCCGTTATGGTCAAGACACTGCGCTCTAAATCCAATACAGTGACGCAAACGCTTACTTCCTGTTGTGGCCATCGTGTCCGTTTGCATGAGAAGACTTGACCTCATCCTAAGCAAGGTTGATAGAAGAACATCATGAGGACGTAGACGCAACATTTCAAGTCGTCATGGTACAGGGGGAGGGGAGGGACAAGAGAAAAATGCAGAAATATTTCAATTAATCATAATACTTCAAAATGTCTTTCTGTTCTGTCTGGACAGGTGTCCTTTCCAATTGCTGCCTCTCTGCTCTTAACTTGGCAGCAAAGTACTCTTAATCAAAGATGGAGGGTGTCCCAACACAACTTTTAGGTGAGTTCAGGAAGCTCTGACAATTGGCAGCTCATCTCAACCCTTCCCCCTATTGCCAGTCGTACCAATGTCACTATTTGTGCCTAATCATGTGACCACGCACGACGTGGGGTCGCTAAAAGAGATCCTTTGTGGTTGGTGTCAGTCCAGTGATCTTCACCCATTTTCGTTCTTGGACTGTAAGAGCTCGATGCCACCTCTGTCACACATCTTGCCCTGAAGCAAACAGGGATTCACACTTCTTAGTAATATTGACGCCCAAGAAAAAGAAATATCAAAAAAAAAAAAGCCTTCCACGAGACACTATTATCTTAAAGGTGTGCCATAAATGTCGTCTTGACTAACGTAGGTCAAGCCACTTTACACATGATAAATAGAAGTACTACTAGATTCTTATGTGGTGTTGTGTAGCATGCAAATTCAAGATGCTGATACACATTCAAGTTGAATGAGGCAAAGGGGCAGTATTCATATTTATAAGCAAATGAAACATGTTTAACAATGTAGGATGGAACTGGCACAATTATAAGACTGCCTCTGGCTGATTTACGGGGGTGGGTGTGTGAAAGGGCATCAAGCTTCTTTGCAAAGTTTTCAAAGGAGAGCAAGAATCTTGCACAGCCTTCCTATTGCCATCTGTTGAATTGCACGTGCAGGTTATAAATCTGAATACTGCCAACTTTGCTGGCCAGATAATATGGGCCTATCGCTCATCGGTATTCACCTTGTTGCAACCGAATAGGGCCTGGGTGTTTTAGGTCGAATCTCTTTTAGTCCTATGGTGAACCACAGTACATCAGTATATGCACAATAACTACCTTCCTTTTTTTCACAGTTCACAGTGGAATCAAAGATGAATTCATGGGAGTAGAGGTGAGATATCATTAGGGAAGTCTATAAAGAGAGATAGATGCGGATTTATTTATAAACTTACAGCGTTTTACTCAAAATACCACACAACATTCATGTAAACTTTGTCACAGTTGCAATTATTGTGAACGGGTCAAGTGTAGAAAATAAGCGGCATTGCTTTGACCTCTCAACCCACCTTTCTGTACGGCGCCTCCAGCATGGCCTCAACATCAAAATCATCAGCCATGACGATCCTAAAATTAAAGGGTGAGTCCATTTACTGCTTTGCACACGTGGAACACAATCGCAACGCATTTAGTCTTGCAGGAACTGTTTTAAGCGCAGCAAATTCGAAACGAAACATAACACATCTAATTTAATGTGTGGAATTAATGTTAATAGTTTTCAGTTTGACTCATCTACTTCACCTTAAGGCTGTTTAAATCCACACGCTAAGTCGAATATTAAATACAGAGCTCGAAAAATAAACATGTTTCGACGATCAACGTGCAAATATTTAGGGAGGCTAAATGGCGGTCGGGGCTACATGCTAACGCTAGTTAGCTTCTTGGGCCTGTTGAAGTAATCGACGGCCTCGTTTAGGATTACAAATGCATACAGATCAAATAAACGTACACGAAGGTCCGATACGTTGAGGGCACACTGTAAACACAGCTAGCGCAAATGCGAACAAAACAACAGCCCGGTGCTAACGTGATGCTAATGTTGAAAAACAGGCAAGCTAACAGCACAACGCGAGTTTAGTTAGCAGACAATGACGTTACCCTTTGGAATTGGTGAAAGTGTGAGGGGGAAAAGTCAAAATATCAAAGCCAGTGTCCCGCCGAAGAGATTGTTCTGGGTGCTTCCCGTGCGGTAGATCCCACCAAAAAGTGGCATAAATGATTTCAACGAGTGCCTTATGTAAGTAGTTTTTTTTTTAGTACACGAAGGCGAAAAAAAGCAAAGGATCGGTCGTGGCCTTAACGGCTGTCGCCGTTTTGCTTCTTCTTCGTCTTCTTGTTTCGCTTGTTTGCCGTCTGGTCAGCTAAAGTTTGGTGCATTACCGCCTTCTATCGGACTGGAATGTGAAACAGTAGAAAGGCCGAAAATAAAAATGACAGCGTTAAATTATAGCTGCTCAATCCTCACGAGGATCTCAGGCGTGCTCGAGCCTATAAAAATAAATCAATATAATTAAAATCATGTCCTACTCATTAATCGCGTTTTCCTTAAAGAACCAATTAACTGATTCTGAGTTTTGGTTGTTGATACTTTTCCAAGAAGATCGGCGCTGAATGCAAGTTTATTTTCCTTTAATACAATTATCCATTTCCCATTCGCTTTATCATAAGATCTGGATGCCATTAGCACATGCCAAGCAGTCTCATGTTGGCAACACATATCATCTCTTCCAGCGGAATTTCCGATTACAAATACACTCTTCCTTCTGATTCCTTCCCATCTTGTGCTCAAAAGCAGGTGTCATTAACATGGTACCGAGGGGAACCAGGTAGTCCCCAAGGGCAGCCTGAGAAGGCCTCTTTTACGAAAAGATCGTTTATTTTTTTTCTGTTGCTGTTCTAAAAACAAAAAACAAAAACGCAATTAGCGGTAATCTGTAGCAAATCTGTTTTAATGCTATAGTTTTCACATCACATTTGCGTTTGTGGGAATAATTTGGGAAAAAACAACGATGTGGACCTCAAATAATTTTTGCAAATTTGCTATTGAAGAAATGTGAATCGCAGTGGTAGCCCTTCACGTTATTGTCAGTACCCAAGAAGTAGCTCTCAGTTTCCAAAAATTTGACCCCTGCCCTAAACCAACCTGTTTCTGAAGTTTTGATAAATCTCTTCCTGTGTCCCTTAAGTCCCAGTTCTCTTGCCAAATGTCCAGCATTTTCCTTTCAATGATTCATTTGCATTCACACAATTTCTAGTGTTATTGGATCCAGTTTGACAGCTTGCTAAGCCAGAATGTCAGCAGTTTCATGGTACTCGACTTTGATCCGTGCGAGGACTCAAATAAAAGCCACACTAAATCCTTTATTTTCAATCCTGCATAAATGACGATGATGTCGTCTGAAAATTAATTCCAAATTGCATGACTCAAGAGTTGTAATATTTGTGAGTGCTGCCAGGCTGATTTAACCAGTGTATTATCGAGATTACATTTCTGTATCTTGTGTAATGCTTCCATTATTGCTAATCTATTTTTTTTTTTGGGGGGGGGTTATGTACTAAAAAAAAAGATACTGTACAACTGAGCTTACTCTAGGGTAGGTAAAACCCAAAACTTTCTTGCCAATATGTTCTGCGTGCCCGCACTAGCGTGTACACAAAATTCTGATTAATATTGATTTTGTGGAATTTACCCGTTTTTTATCCATGCCTATTTTGTCTTGTCCTGCCACTTGCCCAGCTTGCATCACACACCCGAGGTGTATCAAAATGTGCACTCTAAGCCTTCATTCACAATACAGTCCAAAACTATATGTGACACTATAAAATAGTTTCCTCATTCTGTTTGGCAATTCGGATACCCCAGCTAACGATTTACTTGCTTCACGTCGCATATCACGTGACCAACGTACCTGTCATGACGTTCCGGCGCGTTAAGGTCTCTGTTAATGTATCGTGAAGAAAAAAAAAATGTTTATTTTCATTTTGTATTTTGTTGGATAAGGGTCTTCTTGTATGTGCTGTGTTTTTAGTTGTCCACCAGGGGTCACTGTTGTGTCTATAAAGCTAGGTCTCGTTCGTGATGTGACTTGTTTAGTTTGTGAAAATATTTGGACACCGTTTGGAATGTCGTGTTGCACAATGAAGACCAGTAATAGTGAAAAATAAAGCTCGTTCGTCAATAATTTACCTGTCTATACAACCCCCCATATGTTTAGGTTAGATTTTGCCACTAACGTCGTTATTTTCTGTGAATTTTGATTTCATATTTAATTTGTTGTTTAAAAAATGCTGGTGGTAATTATGTAGTCTAAATCTAATAAAAATATCAGAGCATCATAAATTCACAGCGCATGTTTTTTTATGCTTGTTGGTTCACTCATTCATGATCAGATCACAAATAATTTTCGTCAGTCACATACAGTTGGACACATTGCAATGTCTTGATTTAGATTTTTAAACTATACAAATGTGTGACTTGTTGCTAAGCCAATCACATTATTCATGTTAATATTTTGCTCCAATTTGGATTAAAACATTAGATTTACTCAGACAATAAATATGACATATTTATTACAATATAATTACAAAATATACAATTCATATCCAATCCCAAAGTATTCTTTTGAAACCATTTTGTTAGACAAATAATTTTTCATTACTTCCGTAAAAATAGCATGGCATGTTAGGCAACAGTTTCCTCTTTATCTGTGCCTTTGTTGAGTTGAAGTGGTGAGTAAGTGTCCTCGGGCACATCAAAATAGAGTCTGTCGTCAAAACAGAAATCATCTGAAGGTGAGGCGAGGAACGGCATTTTCAAGACCACGCCTGTGAGGATGCCTCCGATGGCGGCCGCTGCTATAGTGGAAAAGATGGCTGCCACCTGGAAGAGAGCCTGTTCTCGGGCACTTCGCCCCAAACCTGGCTGCAGACCCGGAATCAATTCCTGGAGCTCGAGCAACTTAGGATCGCCTTCTTTTGGGGCTCTGTGCCTAAAAGTGTCATACAAACTCGGCCCATAGTCGTCCTCGTTCGCCATCATTATTGCGCAAATCCCAGCAGTGCAAGATATGAGTCCTGTCAGACCGTGCAAATTATGTATTCCACATTGATCCTGGATGCGGAAGCGTCGCGCCAAGAGGGGGCTCAGGTACTTGTATCCTAGCATGCATGCGATGCAGCCCACCATTCCCAGGGCATATGCTCCTGCTGGCGAAATCATCATATCGACGGACGCCCCGACCGTCACGCCTCCAGCCAAGGTCACGTTCTGGATGTCGGCCATGCTGAGTTTGCCATTTTTGTTGAGGAGTGCCGAGAGAGCAAAGGCCGTGGTCGTGGAGGCGCAGAGGCCAATGAAGGTGTGGAGGATGGCCCTGTGCTGGTCATCGCCTTTCAGGGTTAGTGCCGAGTTGAAGGAGGGCCAGAACACCCAAAGGAACAAGGTCCCCATCACGGATAAGATGTCCGACTGATAGCTGGTGTTCTCCTTGGCGTGGCCTTCGTTGAGGCGAGGTCTGTGCAGCGCAAAGGTGACTCCCAAGCCAAAGTAACAGGCAAAGAGATGAATGAGGATGGAACCTCCAGCGTCGTTGATCTTCAGGTACTTCAGCACTGCCCATTCCGTCACCGCAAATACCGGCACCTCCAGGAGAGCCATGACCAGCAACTGCAGCGGGCTGGTCTTGCCCAACACCGCCCCGAAGGAGATAAGCACCACGGCGCAAGCAAACTCCGCATTGATGAGGTTGATCACGCCAAGTTGGATCTTCCCATCGTGGCTGAACTGGAAGTAGCCTTGCACTAGAATGGCCCATTGGATGGAAAAGGTAGCCACGAGAAAGTTGAAAACCATCCCTCCGAATCCATAGAGTCGGAAAAACGCCAGCAGGCATCCGAAGCCGATGAATATCATCACCTGGATGTCGGCGAAAAAAGGGTAATCCTTGTAGACGGCATTGTCCATGGGCTTGGTCTCGTTGCTTTGAAATCTGGCGTCGGCGTGCTCGTCGTATGTGACAAAAGTGGCAAACAGTCCCACAATCACCACCTCGGCTGCAAAAACAAACACGGGCAGCCTCACCCGCATGCTGCTGGCGCCTGGCTTCATTGTCGGAGCTCGTCGATCAAATGAGAGCGCTTTCATTTGAAGCCAGGATCATCATCGGCATAGATAAGGGAGGACAACGTTCAAGTCCGCTCGCGCTCAAACAAGTCGACATATTCCGTCGTCTGAACTTTGGCTCGGATCATAAGAATCTCTTGCTCCTACACGCAGTTGATTATTCACATTTGAAACACCTCAGAGAGCATTTTCGCTTCTTTTGGCAGAAAAATATTCAATTGTTTTGTTATTAAACCTTCATTTTTTTGGGTGAGTAATGCTGCAGAAAATAAATTTGCAAGTTTTACTCTTCAATTCAGTATACTGAAATGAAATAAAATTAAATACAACCGGCAGCCACAGGTGAAAACTTTTCCGTTTTCAACCCGTCAGACCGGCTGAGGGTTGAATATGCACACTAGAAAAAAAAACTTTTGCAAGGTTCCCCCAACTAAAATCATGACTCCACCCCTTTATCTTATCTAATCAGTAAGTAAATAAAATAACACAAAAAAAACTTCACAGACACTTTTCAATTTGTATTTCTAAGTCTAAAATTGCATATTTATTTACATGTTACTCTTCTTTTTTTTGTACACTGTCCAGGTTCTCTACATTGCACTCACACGCAAGCGCACGCACGCGAAAATGTGACAACGATTTCATACGCACGCTCGTTTGTGTGTGTATTGGAAAGGGGAAACTTGCACGTTTGTAAAACATTTGAGGCAGCAAGTCACTTTGATGATCTCTGCGTACTACAAGTTTTTCATCTGTTCATCAAACAAGACATTTCTTCGGGTCATATCACATCATCGTTCATATCATTGACGGCTGACTTTTAACCAGTGTTAAATAATGACAATATATATATATATATATATATATATATATATATATATATATATATATATATATATATATATATATATATAAATTATAATTTACAACTCAGTTTGACTGCTTGCTAACTTTCGACTACAAATTAATATGAAGTTCACGTTGAGTCGATTCACAAAAAAAAAAAAAAATGAAGAGTGATTTTTACTTGAAAAATCAGAGAAAAGGTTTTTTTTTGCACAGAAATTCTGAGTAAATTTCACAGGAAAAAAATTTGAGTACATTTTTAAGTTGATTACATTTAAAAAGTGACTCCAAGGTTGAAACCAGTTTATGATTGTGTCGCTACTTTTTTTCCAAGATTTTCAACCATGCGGCTTTTCTGTGGATTTTTCTTTCACCACTAGGGGCGCTCTATAGTTCAGAAAATACGCTAAATAATTTTTTTTTTCTCTTGGGTCTGTTCTGTTTTAATGAGCCGTGTTAAAAGGCACTGTTTTAACAATCTGTTCATGTACATTCACAGTACAAAATCATTCTGTACATGCAGTAAGCAAATACATTTTTTTTTTCAATATTGAAAACTGCGGCTTATAGTCTGGTACGGCTTGTTTATCTGTTTTTTTGTTAGTTTTTTTTACAGTTGCTGCGGCTTATATGCGCATGTGCCTTATATTCCAGAAAATAGAAAAAATCCTTGGGTGGCTTTTTTAAAAATTCAATAAACTAGTGAAATTTACTCAAAAAACTTACATAGAATGTCTGAGTGAAAAAAATATGACTAGATTTTTTTTCCAGTAAATATCACCCCCCATTTTTTTTACAGTGTTCTCACTTGACACGCGTGCCTCCATACAAACCATAAAAGACCACAAAAAGAAAGAAACATTTTAGGATGAATAAATATTGAAAACATTCAAACAACACAATGGTATTAGAGAATGAGAAAAGACAACAAAAAAAAAAGCGTAGTAGTGAAATGCGGTTGAATTCGGTATGAAGCCGCCATTGAGGTTTTGTGAAACTCGGTCAAAGTTGAGGGCAGAGAATGTGGGTAAAATATATTCAGGATGTTCAGGAATAGATGGTAATGACCTCGCGTCCTCCTCCGCGGACGAGGAGAACCCGATTTAGACCCTCCGTGAGCACCTCCAGGAACTCCATGTCTGGAGGGGAGTCACAGTGAAGGAGGAACAAAGACTAACACTTGAAAGTTTCTCCGTTTTAAAAAAAAATATTTTTCCTTTGTAATTTTGACACACATCGACCCAATTCACCAATCAGTTATCCGGATTGACCAAATGACAAGACAATGTCAAATAAAAAATTATCCGATGAAACAAATGACAATCGGAATTCTGATCGACCTCACCAAAGAGTGGAACGTTGCAAGGATACAGTTTTCTTCACCGATCCGATTTTTCGGGGGACCGGGCATGTTGAGCAGGACCAGCTTTGCCTCCTTGGACTTCTTTGTGATAACCTCATTGAGTCGCAAAGCCGTGTGCATGCGCCTCACATCCGTCTGGTTCCTTTGTGCACGAGACATCGGATAACAGTGATTGTCGACATTCGGAGCAAGCGGGTGGTCTCAGTGAGACATGCTCATACTTACAAATTTTCCCATTCCCTGCAGCGGCATGTCACGAGGGAGAAAATAACGTTTGAAATACAAAAAAAAAAAAAAAAGAAGAGTTGGCTTTACATAAGAAGCAGTTGGCCCGTTCACGCTGCGCAGATAACGTGAGTTTTTCCACTGCGCGTAAGCTACCGATACCAAATCGCGGTTGAAATACACCTGCAAATTTTGTTTGCACCACGTACTGGGCAATAAATGCATATTTTTTTTCTCTTCAACGTGGACTTTTTGCATTAATTGTATTAAATATCATGTGGACAGTTTTGGGTGTTTTGGATTCATTTTAGGAGCATAAGACTAGGTGATTTTGTCTAAAAATAAAATCCTAGATTTTTGGGTGAAAAAAAAAGTATTTACAATTGTTTTCTGATTCATTTGTTAAATAAAAAAATAATACATAAAAATGACAGAAAACGCCCCCAAAAAGTTTGCTTTTATTTTATCAAACACTGAAGTAAAAAAAAAAATCACTTTCACGATTAAAGTGGCAAAATGTTTGCCTTACATTTTCCAACATCCCTTAAGTGCAAACCTACAACCGAAAAGAAATTTTGCTTCTATTTGATTTATTTTTATTTGAGGCTGGGCGAACCTCGATTTATAGCATTCAAAATTGTCCGCAACCCCAAAGATCGAATTAATTAAAAAACTAAATACATAGCCTTAAGGAACGTATCGCAAAGAGCGTCATCTAAATCGAGCTACATTTGTCCCGTAGGAAAGTCGGCGCTTTAAAGCGAAGTGAAGCAAGCGAGACGCCCAAAATGGGATCGGCGAGTTGAACCAATATTTCTGTATGAGTGTAACTCCCCATTGAACGCGCTTTCGGTTGTTCGGAAACTACAATTTCTCGTTTACTTTGAAACTCAGCTTGTTGCAAACGTGTTCATTTAGATTGAGACTTTCCATTTAAACCTCCGCATGTGTATGTCAAATGTCATGTTGGTTTTGTCTTCGAGTTACACTTAAAACAATTAATAATGCAAAGCAAAAGTCACCTCAATTTTTTCCATCATAAAATGAAGATGAATTCAAAAAAATCGTTGACTTTGTATCATAACAAGCTTATACGCCACTCACGGTTTCATGCTGAAGGGATCTTTGCCTGCCTCCAGGTTTTTGCCCTTGCCAACCTCCTTATTGTCAGTCCAAGTGCCTCCACCCCCGCCAGGGGCAGTGAGACTTGTCGGGCTGGCAGGTGTTGAGGCGTTCTTGTTGTGGATGAGCTGGACCTGCATTGAGTTAGAAACAGTTAACCCTACAAACAGGACACCTCACCATTCCCGTGTCTCTTACAGTTTCAGAAGAGCGACTGAGGTTGCGCACTCCGTTGTTCTACTCCACTAAAATCAGCCTTCAGTCATTGTTAATCGAACCCTTTTTGAAAATTTGTCATCCCCCGCGCCCCAAAAATGGCCGTCCGGCCGGGCCGGTGGGTGGGACCGTTCCTCTCACCCATAACTAGTCACGGACCAATCACAAAATCCATAGACAAAAAAAAAACATTCACATTTATGGACCGAGTCTGCAATGAACCAAAAGATTAAGCAGTTAAGATGGTCTGTACCTCCTCTTCTAGATGTTCTGCCACTCTGACGCCTTCCTCCGTGCTGTGTTGTGAGCGTGAGGCAAACGATTTTTTACGGCGGATGGACCCTCGAGACGAATCGGTGATGCTCTGAATCTGTGGAGTCGTAAGGGCACGTCAAGGATGACTTTGCATACTTTTAGAACGTGCTGGTTCGTAACCAAATGAAGCTTTCTTTGATTTACGCGCAACGCATGCTTACCTCTCGCTCCATCTCGTTCTTAGTCAGATGCATCTGCTTGAGGATCTGCGAGCGCTGCTCCATTACAAGTGTCTTCTCGTAGGTGTAGGCTGAGATGTCGCTGTCATGCTAGGATTGGAAGGCAAAGTTGGAGTGTAAAGCAAACTTCGGATGCGATAGGACGTTAAGTACCACCGAGACGATAGAAAAAGTTTTTGCCGCGCAACTTCTCTCGATGGTGGCTGATTGTCACTTGTCCTCTTTTAGGTGAATCTTTATCTTTCTTAAGGCAAACAGCGAATATGATGGAGAAAACTCATTGACTCACTTTGCGTGTTACACAGAGCTGCCACCAGGTGGCAGACTACATCTGGCCATCCATTATTCGAAACCAACACAAGGGTCGCGGTCAGGAAAGCGATAATAGTGATACAGTGTTTTGCGGAAGTATTCATTAAACTTGTTGACCTTTTTGCCACATTTCAGACTTCAAACAGTCATAAAATATTTTTTTTATTTCTTTGTGTGTTTCTGAAGAATTAACACAAATTCACAAATTCACAGGCTACATCCTCCGAAGGTCAAATTTTCAGCTGCATTTTTCGGCGGCATGGCGTCACTTGTGGCTCAACCCGAATGAAGTCGTTTATAGCTTCCGTGGCGCGCAGAAATTGTGGCGAATTTGCACAGGCGTAAAATGAATTTCGACACCACATTACTTTATATTGTATACTAATTCCTGTTTGAATTTTGTATTTCTCTCTGGGAAAAAAAAACACAATTGTTGTTTTAAATAAACAAATAAATAAATACATTCATAAATAAACAAATAAACACATAAATAAATAAATAAATAAAATACAAATTGAGTGTAAAAAAGTGTAAAAGGGTAAAAAATGTACATGATATTTTAAACTCTTTTTTCCCTTTTTTACCAAATCATAATACAATAAAATCAAGATAAATAATACTCCTGCCTTTTTTATATATAACTTGTCAAATTTACCACTAACACTAAAGAATGAGCTCCCCTTCAAACAGAAACTTAAACCTTAAATATCCAGAACAAAAATCTCAAGAATAATATTCAGAACCGCCAGAACAGTTTTACTTTCTTTTCATCATTTGTCTGAAATAAGAGATCTTGGTGCGGCTGCGCCACCGGTTATCGTCTCCCGGGAGAAACAAGTTGTAGCACATACAGTATAACATTTTAATGACAGGCTTATGAAATAACCGAGAATATTTTCCTATCATCTACCTGCCATGAGCTTGCATACCTTAAACCTGGTCGTCAAACACTGACTGAAGTTTTAATCAAGCGCTCATATCGCACTACTTACGACCTTTGGTCCTAAACCTGCTTCAGCCGTGAATCAATGCTCAATAAATAAAACCGATAAATGAATGACTCGAGTCAAAAGCGCAGGTGTACCTAATGCTGCGGCCATTTGAGTGCACGTGTCAAGCTCACCATCTCTACCACTTCCACCTGAGCGTCAATACGCAGGTGATAGAGGAAAGTTATGACATCCTTTTTCATCTGAATGCTGTTGTCATCCATCTGAGCCACCGTAAAAATGCGCATCTTGCACTTCCTCCACACCTGCGGGAGAAAGAAGAGCGCTGGGTGAAGGCATATGCAAACCAAAGACCACTTTCCAGTCTCGCATTTGCCACCTTATGCTGACGCAGCAGGAAGGGCAGAAGCATCAGCATTCCGCCGTCATGGACAATCCACCACACATCAATGTGTCCTTCGGTGAAGCGCTCGCCATTGGACGGGTAGCTAGAGATGTTTTTGGGAACCAACAAGGCCAAACTGGCCACTGTGGTTTCTCTGACCACCTCTGCGCAGTCACAGGAAGAAAGTTGCACCCTCTCAAAAGTGGGGCTGACTGTTTTTGTTTTTTTTACGTCAGCATGAACTCACCAATAAAGTCTCGGAATTGTTGGTGGAACTCGGGCTGTTTCCAGTTCCGTGGCCAGCTGACCATCACAGTGTTGTGCTTCAAGCCTCCAAGTCCTCCAACTTGGATCAGGTGGGATGTTCCATCTCTCAGATTGGAGGATATGACCACTTGGGGGAAGCCCTTCACCTTCTCTGTCTCCATGAGTTTCCGCAAAGACTTCAACGTGGCAAAGAATCAACGACAGTTGTTAGACGTGAAAACAAAACCGTGTGTTCACTTAGTGCAGTGCTTCTCAAATAGTGGGCCGGACACGGTGCGATGTCGAGGTGTGACCCTGGGGAACGTGTTTTTTTTCCACCGTACTACGATAAAGTGTAATTGCACATCCCCTCCAGTCGTTGGCAGTGGCGCTCTCCTTGCCCATTGTGCGCAGCAAGTATTAACTCTACGGTGTCGGTTTGTTTTGCAACGAAAATACTATTATTTACAGTTGTGGTGGGGTGGCGCGGATTATTGTTATTTATTATTATTAATTTTTTTTACAAATTAAAATACAATAAAATCAAGATAAATAATACACCTGCCTTTTTCTTCTTTTTTCATTATTTATATAATTAAATAAAATTTATATATAAAAAATCAACGGCAGCTGTTAGACATCAAAACAATCGTGCGAACCTGAGGAACATGCTCTTTTTCCGCCATTCTACAATAAAGTGTAATTGCACATCCACCCCTGAAGTTGGCAGTAGCGCTCTCCTTGCTCAATTTGCGCAGTAAGTATTAACTCTACGGTGTAGGTTTGTTTTACAACAAAAATGCTATTTTTTATAGTTGCGGCGGAGAGTGAGTGGTGGTGGGGGGGGGGCGAATGGTTTTGTTCTTTCTGGGGGGGGGGGCGTAACATAAAATGATAGAGAGGCACTGACTTAGGGGGATGCGTGGTGTGTGACAGAGACCTGGTCTGCCCTTTGGGCCTCCGCATAGTTGTCAAGAAACTTTCCTTGAACTGAGGTGCCAACGATAGTGAGGCCTTTCCCTGCTTTCAGCTGATTCGTTAACGAGACCAGACGAGGCTGCTCGACGTTCTGTTCGGCATCCATACTGACAAGAACCAGGATCTGAGGCCTGAGCAGAGAATCGAGCACAGCCAGCTTGAAACGTTGAATGAAATGATCAGAACTTAGCCCGACTGTGACTGACCTCCAGTTCTTGGTATGTGGCGGCCCCTCCTCCAACCTCATGAGAGCAAACCGAGCAGCGCTCAGAGAGATGCCGCGTATCCCGTCACCCCACTCTTTCTCAGCTCTGTCGCACAGTTGTTTATTCGCTTAGCGTAAAAGACATTTACAACACAGGCTGTAACTCGTTATCGAGATCAATTGTGTAGTGTGCCAGCTTTCTTATTAACCGCTGTGAAGCAGCATTTGGTTGTGGTTGGAACATCTGCTGGAAGGTATCAGGGGTGACATAAAGAGTCGCCATAAAATTAAAAGGTAATGTCCATAAAGTACAGAAGAAGCAAGCACTACTAGAGAAATGGAAATAAAATGAAGTGAGATGGATGTCCGGAAAAAAACTATAAAATACAGAATAAGAAAGAAATGTGTCGCAGGTTGGGTGAAGATAAAGTTTTAAAAGAGAGAGTTGATTCGAACATCTGATGAGGGGAACTCAAGGACGCACAGAGGACTCGTAAACGGGGAAAGACCAAGATCCAAATGGAACGATTGAATTAAATCAGAGCTGGAAGAGATTGAAAGGGATGAAATCGTTTCATAAATAACATGGACCCCAACTCGGGAAATTCGGGGACGAAGAACTGCATGGAACTGGAATAAATGGCTCTGATCTTTAGATACACTCCCACCTTGGTGAATTAAAATTGCCTTTGGGGGAGTGTGCATTGCGCAATCAGAGAGCAGGTGTCGTGATCATTAATATACTGTCTGTGTTAGTGCAACCACAAAGTCTATGGAACAAATTTTTTTCCAACTTACCCGCAGAATTCAATGTATTTGTAGATGCAGGTGGCAATTCCCATGGCCACGATGGCATAATACCAGGAACAGATGAACATAAGTGATAGGCACAAGCTCATACCCAGGAATGAGAGAGCCCTGTGGGCGAGAATAAATAACATTTTTCATCAAACTGGCGTTTTCTGGAAGCCTCACGACGTTATTATTGTTGGTATTTTGCTTGCAGTTTGGCAGCTTGACTTTCCCAAACATTCCAACAGTAAGCATCCAGGACTCGCTAACCATCATTTGTATGTTGAGTGGACATGGTCCTGACTTTTTCAGACTGGATTTATTCCAAATCATTTTATGCTATAAGATGAGTTGATATGGTCAATTAGTTAAGTGGAAAACATGTTCCGTTTCATCAATCTATTTTCTGTATTGCGTAAAATAATACTACTACTACTAATAATAAAATAAATAAATAAAATAAATAATAATAATAATAATTAATAATAATAATTAGTAATAATAATAATAAAGATAAAGATGTCCTTTATTAGTCCCATAATGGGGAAATTTGAGGTGTTAATAATAATAATAATAATAATAATAATAATAATAAATTAGATCCTGATTAGGGCCAAGGGTGAGCATCCTATTATATGTGACTTTGGGTGAAAGGCGGGGTACACCCTTCATTGGTTGCGAGCCACTTACTGGCCACCAGTACAGATTCTGAAAACAAATCTTCCATAGTTTTGTCATCTTGCTTGTACAAAGTACTAAACTCTTAACACTTCTGCTTGGGATAATTTCAGGATGGACAATACGTGTTAACAGAGGTCAGTGCTGATGGAAGGTCCTTCAGTCCGTCACTGATGGAGGCGTGTTTTCGTCAGTGTAATCGACCCTAACCAGGTCGCCCGTTTTGCTGATGACTGATAGAAACCAGTTTCCTTTGATTTTTATAAAGAAACACTTTGTTCTTCCTGTACAGTAGGTGGCGGTATTATGCTCCAAAGCGCTGTAATCCGCCAATGAACCAAGAAGAAGAAGCAGAAGAGGACGAGCATTTCTATACAGAATCAAGCGCTACTTGGATTGGATTTTACTCTTGACCACAATGTGGCGCTCAATTGTGGTTAAGGTAAGGCATTATAAATCTTAGATTGACATTTTGGCATTTTTGGACTTTAAACAGCTGCATGTTCCCGCTATACTTTGATTGGCAAATAAGTGTAGGTTGTGTGAGTGTATAAAGTGTGAGTGTGTCAAGCTTTTTTTGAGGATCGAGGCATCGTGTGGTGTGGACGGACTGACGATAGACGGACTGGCGGACTGGCCAAATTTAGTAAATTACCCACCACGGCGTATTAATGTAAAACATGTAGCTCACCAGTGGTAGAATTTAAAACGTGGCCTCCAGTTGGGTGTCCTCAGCAAAGTTTGTAGCGCACATGCAAGGTTAACAAACATGTAGCACATCAAGAAGAACCTGAAGAAGAAAAAGAGAAAGGAGCTTTTCAACATGAACGCGCCATATGTACAGAATGTTCGATTTGACCGCAAAATTACATGGAGAGGATGGGTGCCACGGCATCCAAAGAGGCAATGATGATGCCGATCTCACAAATGCTAGCTGTGAGCAGGAGGGCCCAGGTGGGCTCCCCATTGGCTTTACCATGTCCAAACACCTGCAGGGATATGATTAGCCTTTGGTAAATAACATCTTACTATTCTCTTACAGAATAAACATTGACACAAAAAATGTTCTAAAGGATACAAGTGAAAAATATTGAATGTCACACTCATTTCTCCGAGAGGACTGAAATCTGAACTCACTTGAAGAAAAGGGATGATGCCGTCTCTCGAAATGGCCTGCAGGAGGCGTGGCGCTCCGGTCAGACTTTGGAGTCCTGCTCCGCAGGTGGAGAAAAATGATCCAAAAACAATGACCCACGGAGACGGCCATGCCAGAGTTCCAATCACCAGGTTACCATTAACACCTTCACCAAACCTGCAAGGTGATAACAAATTAGAAATATTTAAGAGTTTACTCTTAAGCTTTGGAGGACTGCAAGGATGAGTTATGGATCCATGAAGTGAGACTTACTTGTCCCTCAGGACAACACCCTCTATGCAGGCACCAAAGAGCACAACGCAGGAAATATCTGATTAAAAACTAAGGAATATATTATTCAAACTGTTGAGCAAACAACAAGATTGTCTTTTGCAGACTGTGAAGGATACACACAGTAGATGTGGTGGTGATGGCTGCAATGGTGCCGATGGGGATGGACTTCTGAGCATCACGTAGGTCTCCAGAGCGATTGGAACCTGCCATGATTCCTGCGAAAGGTGAAACAGCAAAGCCCAATCTTAATGTGCGCATGGGTTGGAGTGAGTTTGTGGCATTGTGCACATGAACACCTCAATCAAGTTCATCAAAATTGCATTTCACCAGCTGCACCACAACTTAGACCTGCCTTCAGCAGATGGAGCATTTTGTCTACTTTCAAAGAAAATGGCCTCGCCCAACATGGCGCTGCACAGGCGGCTAAATTTCCAAACATGCTAAACGAGGCTTAGCACTTTAGCTAAGATTTAGTTCCCTTTTAATGCATTAGTCTTTCTCTATATGATATCCCGTATTTTCCGGACTATAAGCCGCTACTTTTTTCCTAGATTTTGAACCCTGCGGCTAATACGATGGTGCGGCTTTTCTGTGGATTTTTCTTTCACCACTAGGGTCGCTCTATAGTTCAGAAAATATGCAAAATATTTTTTTTTTCTCTTGGGTCTGTTCTGTTTTAATTAGCAAAGTTGTTGCCATGTTGAAAGGCACTGTTTTAACCATCTGTTTATGTACCTTCATGTCCATTCACGGTACAAAATTGTTCTGTACATGCAGTAAACAACTCATTTTTTTCAACATTGAAAACTGCGGCTTATAGCCTGGTGCGACTCGTATACCATTTTTTTTTCTACCAAAAAGAATTGCTGCTGATTATATACAGGTGTGCCTTATAGTCCGGAAAATAGTACGTACTGTACTGTACTGTAATGTATTTGAGTCATATCTTTCGTAGTAGTTATGCTGTATCATTCATTGTTGCCCAACATCGAAGACAACGTCAATCTCCAGAACGTCTCTAACCTGTGACAGATGGGAAATATATTCCCACCAGCAACGTGAAGAAGCTGGTGATGTCGGCAAGCACAAAGCGGTTAGTGCTGGAAGAAGAACTGTCCGGGTCCACTTGGGATGCCAGTCCTCTCTTCTCAACAATCATCCCTTTTTCCAAATAATTTCCAAACAGATTTTCTGGAAGAGGAATCCACCGAGCTGGTCATCTGGATTTTTCTATTTGCATTTTTCTGTTACTTGGATAATGTAATGACACTTGGGGGAACCTATTACCTGCCAGGATTCCACTAGTGACCCCTGGAATGCCCTGTATCTCCGTGACGTTGTTGCCGTTGAAGTAGTCATCACAAGTGGCGTTGACGTACTCGGAATCACAGAAAGAGCGCCACAGTTTGGTGGTGACGGTCTCGTTGTCGATCTCTATGACCTTTGCGCAGACGTCGTAGCCCTTGGAGACGAGCGTTCGATTTCCCAGGAGGCACACGCTGCCGGAAAAGTCAAGGGGAAGGAAAACGTAAATGTCACCCGCTCGTGCCACCACAGAATCCATCATCAGAAATGTCCATTAGACTGACGGGAAGACCGGCGGGTCAATGGCGGTCTTGATGACTCCGGCATAGACGGCCACGATGGAGAGGATGACGCAAGCGAGGAAGACCAGCGCCAGCTTGTTGACATATTTCACCCCCACAAACACCACCAGAGCCATGAAGCTTAGAACTATGGTGCCGTACACCCGCATATTATTTAGGAGGGCGGCCTCTGCTTCCGGCCCTTCCAAGCCCTCGATCTTGAAGATGGCGGCCTGAGGAATAATATAAATCTGACGGATGGGAAGATGGTTCAGGGCAAGGAAAGAATGGGCAAGGTGTGGAGGTTAATGGAGGAGAAAGGTGGAACAGAATACATATGTTCAACTTCTCCTTCGAAATGCAGTACAGTCAAATACAGACATGGGAATACAAGCAACATCTGTTGTCAGAAATTGCAAGTTTTCTGACAACCTCAAAATATTTTTGTCTGCTATTGTAGTGTTTCCATGGTGACAATATATTTGAATATTTGGCCCATGTTGTAATATCACACACACAGTGTGGCCCTCCTCCTTTCAATTCTGTTGATCGTGGACCCCTGGCGTAAACAGTCTCAAACTTGTGTTTCAAATTGGACAATGATTTTAAATCAGATCGGCAAATCAGTGCTGTTGTTTGATCCAGCTTTTTTCGTCTTAGGCAGCTTTCTAGAGTGAAGCCCTTTCTTTCTCGGCAGCACTTAGATAGAGTGTAATCCATGCCTTTGTTACATCTAGGCTGTATTACTGTTATGCACTTTGCTTTGGAGTCAGCCAGTCCTCCTTCAAGCGCCTCCAGTTGCTCCAAAATACTGCTGCTCGACTTTTAACTGGAGCTCGGAAGACTGGTCACATAACCCCAATATTGGCCTCTCTTCACTGGCGTCCAGTGCACTTTTGAGTTCAGTTTGTCTTTTAAATCTTTAAATGGCCTCGCCCCGAGCTCCTCTACCCCACATTTTTATTCTTTAGCTTTCGACCCAAAATGAGACTTTAGCTGTTCTGCTGTTCTGGTATTTATTTTATATTTGTTCATGTGTTTTAATTTGTGTTCTCATTTCCTGCTAATTTATATTATTATATCCAGCTGTTGTGAAATGTGCTATATAAATATAATTGTACTGTATTGTAATATATTCCTTTTCACGATAGTAAATCAAACACTCAACAAACACTGTGAAACTTTATCATTTTTTTTTTTTAAGTATTCTCCCTCTGGAACTCCAACAATGCCAAATATCCTCAATCATGACCGAACAAGTTAGCGAGAATTAGTACTCATTTATATAGTTGACACACCTGAATGGAATGCAGCCATTGTTTCTAAATTTCTAAGAAACTCTCCGGTTGTGACTCGTGTGAGTGCAACGGGGTCGCTTAAGAAAATTGTAAAAATATCTTGAATTACATTATTTTGTATTCATAATCAATAGTCAACTTTAAATAGAGAGAACCTGATGTGTTCTCCTAATGTGGCCTCCAGTGTCAATATCTGTAAAATTAACGAGTGCCCCTAATTCAGTCAAATATGTCACACGATCCTCGATAAATTTGACAAAACAAAAAAAATTATATGACGACATCGGATGGGATGATTTCTGTTTTTGTGCTGACTTACCCACTAAAAAAAAAAAAAAAGGGGCAACTCTGAATTAGCACGCGATTGATAGCATAATCATTGCGGACTTACCAGCAGGATTTCAATACAACCCAGGATGTACATGGCGCCAGCAAAAGTGGTGCCCAAATAGAAACAAATCCCAACAGCGCCACCAAACTCAGGCCCAAGTGAGCGAGAGATCATGTAATAGGAACCTCCAGCTAGGAGAGGAAACCAGAAAGAAGTCAGTGTCGATTACGTGTTATTTAACACTTTTGGATGCGGACTCACCCGGGACCACTCCGTTTGTAGCAATGGCACTCATGGAGATGGCCGTGAGCATCGTCTGCCGAAGGAGAAACCAAAAAAGAAATGCGTCTGACTGGCCAATGAAATAAAAGAGAAGTGAATTCTCAAATTTTGGATTGTTGCCTCGAGGCTAATTCAAATCAATATCAATCATTGATTATAGCCGATTTTTATCTTATTTGCATGCCATTTAGTAATTATTCCGAAAATGTCCTTGAATGTTTCTGCGTGATTGTTTTTGCTTGGGACATTACAAATGACCGACTCGTCATCTGTCGTTAAGCCAACTCTGTTCATTTTAATAATCACGATCTTGTCTGCTTTCTGGTAACTCATAACACAAAATATGTGACTTGAATTTGCTCTCGCAATTCCCAGTAAGTCCATTTTCTGACATTGTGGGAGACATTCCTTTCATGAAGGCTCAATTGGGTTGTCCGGATTTGAGCGGAATTTCAGGAAATGCTCAGCTATATTGCTATGTTACACAATAAGCCACAGTGGTGATCCGGCTCAGGAAACATCAAGTAATTCGTCTGATTCCTTATGAGCACAGGGCATGTCGGAGCACCACTGAGGAAGACTCTTTCATCTGCTTGCAACTTTTTTTTTTTTGCTGGAATGCAACATTCTGGACAGTACGTGACAAAAGCCATAAATGCATGCATGTCTTGTAATTTTTGTACGAGTCAGCGGTGGGCGGTCAAGGCCTTCATTGCCTTCTTTGCAGGCCTCACATAATGAAGAAGTCATAATCATGATAAAAAAAATACATTTATGATTATTTTTAATATTAATAAATAAATAGATTTCCTGTAGTAATGATAATCTGGTCTCAATTTCTTCTCCAATGCACTTAGTGTAAACAATGTGAAATCTGGGAATTCTTAATTAAACTCAGAGTTGTCGGCACCGTGGTGAGGAATGAGCGACGCGGCGCAGTGCCGACGACGGAGAAGATTGACACACGCTCGTCTACTCACTGTGGAGCAACACATGAAGACAATTATGAAGGAACCGAGGACTCCTCCAATCCCGACCATCCAGGTCATGCGCAAGAAGAGGATCACGCCGAAAATATTCTGAATACACGGCAAGTAAACACCCATCAAAGTCCCCAGTTGCGGAGCCTGACGAGAACAAAATGGAAACAATGTGAATTTCTTGACTATCAATTTTGGACTTTGTGATTTGTCTTCACTTCTCTACCTTGACAGGTTTTTTCGAAGGGCGTGGACCCTCCTCGTTGTTCTCGGCCTCCTCATGCTCTTTGCTTCCCGTCGGCAGATTGGAGTAGTTGGCGAGGCTGCTGAGCAAAGAGGACACCATCGGACTGGTGTCCATCTCCTCCTGCACACACACACACACCCACGCACACACACACACACACACATTGCGATCAGTTTGTGCTCTCCGGGTACACGTTTAGTGTGTGTGTTTGTCTGACCTCAAACAGGGCCATGTTCTTGCCGTCATACTGCTGACTCTTCTCCACATCGCTTGAGGCACTGCTGTGGATGAAAGGACAGCTCTCCTTGGGGTTTCCGTCACCTGAGACACCAATCGGTGACAAGGATGTGTTTAAATGAGATCGTCACCAGCTGACTTTCTGTCTGTCTCTGCTTCAGTTGTCTAGCAATTTAGAAATTGTCAAATGAGTTCGGTGGCGACGTCCACCGACGAAACCTTCACAGGCCGGGTCCGTCAAACTCCCGTAGCCGCCGTGGAACCACATGACCGTGAAGAATTTGAATAGGGGTTGCTCACTTGCTCGGTCGAAGAGACATTTAAGTGTTGAAGTGAAGAAGAAAAGCAATGTAGGCTACACAAGTGTGTTTCGAAGCAGGGTTTGCTCTGGGCCTGTTTCCATGGAAACAAAGGCCAGATTTGATGGCAGTTCTTAATTTCTGACATCCTCGGTCCATTAAATGTTGAGTTTTGATCACAAGCATTTGTTGCTCACTTTGTGCTATCCATGTTTTATATCATGGAACAGCAGAGATTTCAAATTGCCTGTGAGGATATACTGTTGGGCAGGGGTCTTCAATCCTGTTCCTCAAGGTCTGCTGTCCCGCCTGTTTTTCATCTCTCCCTGCTGCAACACATCTTATTCAAATGATCAGATCAGCAAAGTCTGCACCAGATGGATTAGGATACTGATCATTTGAAAGAGGAGGGAGAGATGGAAAACAGGCAGGGCAGCGGCCCTGGAGGAACAGGATTGAAGACCCCTTCTGTCGCGTTTGGTGGCTTGGGTGATCACTTTAGAGCCTGACTTCAGCATATAAATTGCTTAACCTTGCTTTACCTATTCTTGGGATAAAGCTCCTCCATCTTTTGATATGACATTCTGGGAAGGTCAATTCTATGATTGATTGCGTCGTTTTATAAATAACCTTGGTTTTATCTCGACCTTCTGTCAATTTTAGTTTGGCTAATATGATGGCCAAGAGAGTGTTCTTCCGCTGCCAATGCTGGTGACTGTGTGACAACAGAGCTATGTCATGACCTCCCATTGAATGTTAGGCAAGCCCCTTCTCTGTCCACTTTTAGAATTCGTTTGAACACATTTTCATTCTTTAGCTTTCGACTCAAGATGACACTGTCGCTGTTCTTCTGGTATCTACTGTATATGTGTTTATGTGTTTTAATTTGTGTTCGAATTTCCTGCTCATTTATATTACACCATATCGAAAGTGTATCGTTACACTTACTATATAAATAAAGTTTTATTGTATTGTATTATATTGTATACTGTATCCGGACTTAAAGTCACACTTTTTTTCATAAAATGATCTCCTGCGATTTATACTCTGGAATGATGGAATGATTTTTTCATGATACATGAAAAAACAAACACAAAAAACAATTTCACAGACAGCCACGAGAGGGCACTATACACTTATCCACCGATATCTCCTACACTATACAAAGACATGCAAAAAAAAGTAATTTCACAGACAGCCACGAGAGGGCACTCTAGGATTATTTGATGATGTCTCATAATGCCTACCTTGACAACCAAGAACGACTGGAACACGAATTCCTCTGAAAATAATCAATTTTTGCACTCTACTAACTGCGGGAAGTGAAATTTGCAGTCGAAAACCATAAGAGAGTTTGGAGTGTCAAGAACTGGCGAAAAGCTCCTACTGCGACGAAGAAAACAAACCAAAAAATAGCTGGCAACGAGTTCGTCAATTGGCTGCTTGAACAAAGTGCTGCTGGAGAGGCTCACTCCTTACGGTACGTCTTCACGTTCAGTTAGTTGCCAAAAGCACGGACAGCAGTGTCCCAAAAACATGAACACTTGACACCTTTTCTCTTCATGTTTTCATTTTTCGTCTTGCTATATAACCTTCAATGTGTTCGCTTATTTAACACATATCCAGCCTGTTTTTTTATTATTTTATCAATGTTATAACTCGCATTCCAAGATGAAATGTCTTTTTGTAATCCAGTGTTCTGTAAAATAAATTACCCGCAAAAATGTGATATGTATGTTTTTTTCTACTTCATTATACAGTTTTGGGATTCTTCGATTTATTTAATATATAATATAATATAACATAATATAATTCATTTTTTATATGATACTGTAGGCTGTAACTTGAAATGTGAGCCAGATTTGTACCCTTCATGTGACACGGCTATTACAAAATGGACAGTTTATTCCCGCTTTTAAAAGCTTAATAGGACGTCGGCTCAAGGGGATTATCCAGCAGCTGCTGGAGGCCACGGAGGAAGGCCGCATTCAACATCTGCATGTGAGCAAAATGCACCAATCAGATGCATAAGTGAGCTTGAATTACATCAATTACATCAGCCCCTCCCCCCAATACCTCGTTTATTTTCACCACGTGTGCTGTAAATGACGATTTGTATTAATTCCATCCGAGTCGTCGCTAAGCGGAGTTGACACTGATTTGTGAGGCTTTCTGCAAGAGTCAATTATATGGAGGGGGAGACTGGACTATGATGCACATTTATATGAATGTTTGAATATTATGTGTAGACTCCTCACTTAGTCCAACTAACATTCTCAGGTCGCTTGCCAAACCACATTTAACACGCACACAGGCCACATTAGTAATACAAAACAAAACATTTGGTCTAAATCACCGATGGTGTCGTGCAGGGGTCACCGACATCTTTCTAAAACGGAGAGCTACAGAGCTTATCTATGCAAAACGCTCCCAGTTTGAAACACGCTTCACAAATAACACGTTTGCTCAAATTACTTTAGGTATCAAATTGCTATCTTGGTGGCACCATATTGGTGATGCCCGGTCGAGGGCAGTGCTTCTCCAAAAATAGTGGGGCGGGCCACCTTGGGGGAGGCGGGTGCGACCCTGGGGAACATGCTTTTTTCCCTGCTGTATTACAATAACATGTAATTGCACATCCACTCCAGTAGTTGGCAGTGGCACTCTCATGGCTCATCGTGCGCAGCGAGTATTAACTCTACGTTGTATGTTTTTTTTTTTGTTTGTTTGTTTTTTTTTCAACAAAAATGCTATTATTTATAGTTGCGCCGAAGAGTGCGTGGTGGTGGTGGGGCGGGTGGCACAATTTTTTTTCTTCTTGTTAGGGAGGGCGTTACAAAAAATGATTGAGAAGCACTGATCTATGGGAACATTTTCAGGACTGATTAACTGTCTGGCGACCAGGACAGAGTTTTGTCTGCCTTTCACCACAGTCAGCTGGGAAGGGCGTCAGCGCCTGTGGCCCTGAACGGGATAACGCTACATTTCCATAATGGGTCGTGGGCGCAGACAGCGTACTGTAAATAGTCCATCCATCCATTTTCTACTCTAATTATTCTGTTCTGCGTCGCAGGGAGCTGGCGTCTTTCTCAACTGACTTCAAGCGAAAGGCGGGCTACACCCTTGACTGTTTTCCCGTCGTTTTCAGGACACGCATAGCGTCGACGGCTTGCCTGTGAACTGAACCCGCGCTCAAGTCAGGTGAGTGCACCATGACAAAATCAAATCACTCTGCGTTTTCTAAACATTTTTGGTGAACACTCCATCCATGAGGTCTTTAGAGATTATACGCAACCAAAACGTTCATACAATGTCCATCAACAAGCTAGTGGATTTATGGTGCCTGAGCTTTTTCAACAGAGACAATATTGTTGTGCGGTGGAAGTCACTGATGTGCTATATTTGAAGTCGAAGGCGCCACATGCTAATATCTTAGTCCGAGAGGACTGGGTGTTGTTGTAGCTCAGTCGGAGGATTAAATGAAATCTCCGTCATGCTCATTGCTTTCCTTCTGGATCGAAGACAAACACTCTCAGCTGAGTGATCCCAGTGACTTGTGACCGACTTAGTAATAGGATCGAGCAGAAGCTGTGACTGCGAGTGTTTTCTTTTGTCGATCGCAAACTCATATTTACCAATGTACGTTTACAGTACGTCCACTTGAAGTGACACATACCGGAAGTCAATGATTGATGATTTCGATTGGCTCGCAATGACAGGCTACCGTGTATCTCATCTCATTATATGCTCCAGGCCTCCAAATTTTATTCTTCCATGTATGGAAATGGAGCTTTAATTTATTTAACAAAAAAAATACATTTCATGATTAATCGTCATATATGATGTTAATGCTACAAGAGCTCAGATGGGAAGAAATGTATGGGAAGCAAGGAGCTAGCAAAAAAGTTTTAGAATGTGAGAAATGTCTGAATATTTGGCATTCCTCAATCTCGGAACTGCGAGGCAAATGTGTTTGCCGCACGTTCTAATCCATAATACAGAAAACGAATTGACTCTGGAAAATGAAGAGCATACGTCAAGACCCGTTGTAATCCAACTTTGACATTGTGACCTATTCGCTTTATATAGATTAAAGTCACGACGTGACACACTCGACATTCAAGTGGACTAATTGAAGAGGCACTAAAACACATTGTGAGGATTACTGACGATCACGGGCAGGATTGATCCTCGTCGCACTTACTGATGAAACACCACCTTGGCTGTCCTTCGCATTCCTGAGAACATGCTGACGGCAAAATGCCGGGATGCCAGACAAAAACTAAATCTCTTCTTTTGCACAACAAATTGAAGCAGAAAATGATCAAAAGGCGACAGTATGAAAATGTTTGTGACGCAAGGAGGTCATCTTAAAATATTTTCGCATCTATCACAGCCTGATTATGAATACAAAATAACAGGAAGCTACGCCACAACGCTGCATTGAAAACATTTTGTTGAAGAATCAATGAGTGGAAACATTTGTTTTAGCGTCAATATTTTAGGTGCCAAAAGAGACGTCTGTCTCTAAGCAGAATGTTTATGAAAAGAGAATTGAAATAGTTTGCCACGTAATGGTGCCATGAGATATGAGTTTGATTTTTTTCAGTGTCCACGGTTGAAACTCAAAACACTTGCATCTCAAAAGTCATATTTTTCACATTCTGGGGGAAAGCTATGTGGTCGTTTCATTGTTGAAGACATTGGCTGTGAAATTGCTGCATTTTGTGAAGTGAGACTAGTCGGCAAAAAAATGGCTCACGTCGCTCGGAAGTCAAGTCACTTGTATCTCAAGGTGACAATCATTTGAGTTACAATAAAAATGGAACATAATGTTCCTTGTATTGACGTATGCGCAATCAGAGAATTGGTTTTCTTTTCACATGCCTGTGGACAAGCTTGTGACATGTGGATTAGTTCATCTCAGATGTTTTTTTTTTGTTTTTTTTTCAAGATCAGGCAAAAGCGGTTTGTTTTCTAACCACCTTCAACAACTCAGGCAGACATTTTCCCCCAATTTGAGAGGCACCAACTTTTCCCTTCTCACCTCAAGTTGGCAAATTGATATTTATTAGGTTTGGTTTAGAATGTTTTTTTTTTTTTTGGGGGGGGGTGCAATCAAGTCAGCTACATTAAAAAAGGTAGCCACATTGAATTGGACGTGTGGTCTACCGACAATCACAGATGAATCCAGAAGGAAACATCCACCCAAACAGCATCTTGCGTCAAAAAATGTCTGCCTATTTGTTCATCATATACACTTGTCATGCGTTTCAATTGATTCAAACTTTGAATATTTGACATTTCTGCGTTTTTGTTTGGTTTTCTCTTCACTTTCCATTCGTATTAGCGTCCATCCGTGTGCTTCACTTGCATAACGCAGATGCAAAGCCTCACCCCTGACCCTACATTAAGCACACATGGTGTCATTTTATGCTCTTATATAAACGCTGACAAATATTTGTCATTGAAATGACCTTTGCTCCCTTCCACAAGCTGCTCCAGATGATTTGGAGGGCTTTGAACCGATTGAAAAAAATCACTAATGTGAAAATGATAATGAAGTGCGGCGTTATCAGTGGAATAGTATGCTCCCAAAAACCTTTCAATGGGGAGAGTTGTTTTGTTTTTTTTCTTTTTCTTTTTCTTTTGGGAGGGCTGGCTTTTGCAGGGGTGACGTTCACTTTTGGACTTTGTTTTGTTTTGGGTGAGCACAGACTGTTGGTTCACCGGCCTTGGCCTCCAATCCTGACACGTTTCTTTTTGCCTAATGGTAATTATGATGAACGTGCCGCATTTAAAAGTCATACATGAGTAAAAACAAAATACAAGTTGTTCATTATCTCCAAAAACGTGAGCAAGTGCAGTTAGGAACGATCAACTCAAGTGCATCCAGACCGATGACTCATCCATAATTGTTTAGCAAATATAAAACAATTTCCACTTTGTTTGATCTTCATGTATTCTGTCCTGAATCATTCCAGTCGCCAATACTGTACTTGATTGTTAACTAAACTTTAAAAAAAAAAATAAATCTTAGAACATAAGAGATGACTCAGAATGGAGGTCAGAAGTCTGCATACAAATACTCAAATGGCAGATTTTGGAGAAGGCACGTAAAAATAGGGTGTGATAATTGGGTTGCACTACTGTGCGGCCACGCTTTGTTGTTCTAGTAGGCTTTTTCGGACATTTTTTGCCTTACTTGTTACCATTTAAAGTGCCTTTGATTAATCTCAAATAAAAAACAGTTGTTCTAATAGGCTTTTTCTGACAAGGCGCTTCCAAATCTAATTTATTATTATTATTATTATTATTGTTATGTTTTTAATTATTTATTATTATTATTATTTTTTATTTTTTTTGCCTCACTTGCTACCATTTAAAGTGCCTCTGATTAATCTCAAATAAAAAACTGTTGTTCTAATAGGCTTTTTTTGACAAGGCGCTTCCAAATCTAATTTATTTATTATTATTATTATTATTATTATTATTTAATTATTTATTATTATTATTATTGTTATTTTTAATTATTATTTATTATTATTATTATTATTATTATTTATAAATTTTTTTGCCTCACTTGCTACCATTTTAAGTGCCTCTGATTAACCTCAAATAAAGTTTAGTTGTTCGAGTAGGCCTTTATTTAAATTTTTTGGCCTTCTAGTCTCTAGCCTGAAGAGGGGTACTCACCATGACCCTCTATTTGCCACCACCATGCTTCTCCATAGGTGTGGTGTTTTATGTGGTGTTGTCTTTGTGCCGATAATTGAAAAAGATTTTCGGCAGTCCGCGTTCAGGTTTGAGGTCTCCTAAATCTTGTAAAAAGTTTGGAAATTATTAATTTTGGTCTCTTTTTTTTTTTTTTTTCGAATCACATTCGAAGAGGGGTGTGTAGACTTTCAATGTGCACTCTACCACAAGTGTCTTCAAACTTGTAAACTGGGATGTTATTATGCATAACAGGTGGGCGTATTCTGTCGTCAACGTGGTATTGCGCAGCAACGTAATAGAGGGAGAACGTCAAAATAACATAAACTTCAATGTTTGTCAGCGCATTTTTGAACCGCCGCTGATTCCGTTTTGACAAATTGCTCACTTAACCTGACAGTCACTCCCGTCGAGCTTATTGATTGGAAGTAATCACCGGTGCACGTCGGGCCTCTCGTGGGACCTATTTAGACTCGTTATCTCGCCTGCTTCTTTTGACTCAGGAATAATCAAGTGCGATCTTCCTGGCAGGATTCATCATGTTACTCCTCCGTAGCGATCGCAACGCACTCCGTACGAACGCACCTGGAGTGATGTGCTTCAACTCATGACCAGGTCATTCGCTGCTTTACAAAACAAATTGTTCCATTTGGTGTAATTTACGGCGTCTCGCTTCCGCAGTTTGTACTCCAGCACATGCTTCAGTTCCCATCAGCGGAATCCAACTTTTTTTTTTTTCAGAAAAATAGAAAAATGTACCGTAAGGGCCCCTTTGGAGTTCTTCACTTTTAATTTCTAAAATATGGGAAAATCGAGAAATTTCATAACGTTTATAAAAAAAAAAACTAAAAAAACCTCCACCTTAGGTGATTTTGAAATTTTGGGGCGATCATGTCAACCCCACGCAAGAAGGCCACAGCCTGGATTTGAAACCCCAACCTCGAAACTTTGAGGCATATGCGCTAGCCACTTTGTCCCAAATTGTTTGATTTAGTCATTCAAAGCTGAGCATTGTTTTCTAAGACATTCCGTGCTCGCATTGGATTGAATAAATTGCTTTGGATACACGCGTCCGTATATTGTAGCGCGTACAAATGTTTTGCTTTTAAAAGCACGTACTGCCCCTGGCAAGACATTTTAGCTGCTGCGATGAATGAAACGGAGGGAAAAATAGCACTCAGCTCACCATTAAGTTATTTTCTTTCACGTGGATTTGTTTAAAAGCTCAACCTTTGCTGGATGACGCTGACCCAGAAAATGACAAACAAGGAAAATGCAAAAAAAACTCATCCCTGTCTGAACGTTTGCCAGTCTACGCGTCCGTCTGTCGTTCTCCAGCCACAAAGCCGACGGCAGCATCCGAACTTAGAACACGTGCGCACTCTCATCAGCCTCACACTCTCACCGGCCTCACTCACCCTGGTTGTTAGGACTCCCTTCTCCTTCCTCGCAATCCGTTGTCACGTTGTTGAGCATCCTCTCTCCTCCTTCAGCGCCGCACTCGGCTGCGTGCGCGCGCGACAATTTCTCCCCGTGCTTTTAAAACAAGCTCAATGTAGACTGCAACCTCGCGCCTTTCTCACGACCAAAGAACCGTTATTTGCTTGATGCAGTTCAGCGGGACGATTTCGGGGCAGCGGGAGTCGACGTCGGGCCGGTTGGCCGGCTTGATGGCACGCGCGCGCTCTCCGTTCCTGTGCGCCGCTCGCCCTCAAGTCCGTTTAAGCCCAAGCACTACATTCATGCATTCACAACTGGTATTATCCCTCTCCCTCCCGTCCTCTCTTTTGGCTCCCTCACGCACCATCATCCATGTCATCATCGTGAGGATGGGACGCGCAGGGAGCGGCATCAGACGACACCGCGCCGCCTCCTGAGATTTGGACTTGTCCTTTGATGTTCTTTTCAGAGGCCAGGAAAGATTCCATTCCGAGCTTTTGTTATTTTTACCCCAACTCATGTGCACCTTTTCATATTCCCGTGCACGGCCGTGACCGATTGTCTGCCGGCTGTGGCGGTCTAACTAAGCCTTGCTCCTCGGGACGGACTTGCCGAGCATGTCTCTTGAACTAAACCCTACTAAAGCATTAAGGTTTCGATATTTTGAGGGCACGGTTCATGATCACTTATACAAGTTGTCTACTTAACGGTGTAGTTAAGTGGCATTTCAAGACGTCGCAAAATGTCACTTTCTGAAAAAATAACATTTGACATTTTGTTAGAAAATAATATTTTCCCCTTGAACACCTCTGCTAAAAATCATCTCCATTCTTCATTAAACTGATCATCTAATTCAGGGATGGGTAATTTAAATGTTGGAGGGGGCCACAATTTTTCATCAGTGCCACTGGGGGGCCACATAGGACCACACGCTTCTTAACCAAATGCAGGACAAAGATGCCATTTTGGATAAAGACAAACATGTTCTTAATTTTTTAATACATGTAGAAAAAGAGCCAGTTACGTACACCAAGAATAAAGGCTTGGAAGCAGACAACAAAATAACCACATATGGTGTATTTATTTCTAGCGCAAAAGGTGTGTGTATATATATATATATATATATATATATATATATATATATATATTTATATATATATATATATATAAATAGGACTGTCAAAATTAAAGCGTTAACTCTGGCAATTAAATATTTGAACTCAATTTGACTTGCTTAAAAAATAATCAGCATATTTTCCAAGTCTGTTACAAGAGACACAAAAAAATAGTAGTTGAAAAAAATTGCAATTAATAATGGACTTTTGTGATTAATTAGTTGAAAAAGGTAATTGCTTGACAGCAATAAATATGATATAACGGTATATTATGTAATTTTTTTGGGTTGAGTTTTCTTTCATGTTTTCTGAAAAAAATTTTTTATTTTTGCAAGGCCTCAATTTACAAAACTGCGAGGGCTTGGTCGACTTTATAATTTATGCCTTTTAACTTGCACATAAATTACAAAAACTGGGTGGTCGTATACAATACAATGTCTTGTATGGCTTTTTCTTTTCACCTTGTCTTCATATTTGAAATTCTCTTCTCGCTATGAACTTCCTGATATGGTAAAACCAGTGGAGAAGCTCGACAGTGAAGTGCAGGCCTTTTTTTTTTTTAATTTATTTTTTTATTAATTTAAATTATTTTTTTTTACATTCTTTTGAACATTTTCATTTCTCATCAAAAGTGGCCCTTTAAGCCACCAACATCGTGGTCAACATAGCACTGCCAAAACAATGCACATTAAATGGATGAAAGATGAAAAGCCAAAGCCTTTTCGCCATTAGCATTTGTGTGTTACATCACCGCGTGCTGCGCGGCCGTTTTTGCGGTGGTGAGATGATCTCTTAGTTTTGGCAGCTGTCCACGTTGACATTATCCTCAATGACCTCCCACCTTGGTCCTTCCTGACGTTCTCTATATTACTAAGTCCTCCTGTTTCTCCGTGGCAACATGAACACACACTAACGCAAAGCTGAATCTCGGGAACAACTCCAGTGGGAATTGTGATAAAATTGCTCATCAGACATCGTAAGATTTATATATTCACCATATTTTTATGTCGACCTAACTGACTGAAAATAGTGCGGCGTAAGGAAAAATAATAATTTAATTGATTTCTTAGTCAGGTGTGTAACTAACGATTATTTGAATAATTGCTTGTTGATGTTTCACTATTTTATTAAAAAAAAAAAAACATGACAGTTATATTAAACCGACAATGTACGAACATAAATTAAATTCGATTCAGCTACTGGGGCAAACATGCTGATGGTTATTTTCCAAAGTAGAGACACATTTTTAATTCGATTCACCACAAAGATAATGAGTTCACTTTCATGGATGACCACAGAAATCTGATAACATTTGACTTTTGAAAATCGGAAATTCTGAGCATTCGGGCAAGTTGAAGTTTTTAACGATTAATCGGTGACCAAAAATAATGGATTAATTTGCTCATCGATTAATTGTCCTTTAAGCGTTGCACGTCTAATCTGTATCATCGGGAAAACTTATGGCAGACAGCTTCTTGGCCTTCGGTTGTTTGTCAGATCGGAACCACAAATGAGCTTGAGCATCGCTGCCACATGCAGGACCGGAGTGGAACAACAAACGTCAACTCGCCACTAATCAAAACGTCTCAATTTCATCCCCTTTTCCACATCCTTGTCTGTTTTTCCGCTTTGTTCGCTCCACGCACAGTAGTATCCAAGCCCTTCCAGTTAGCAGGGTGCAATTTCCCGTGATCGTCAAGGGAGGATGTTTGAGCGTCTTGACTGTTGCAGCATTCCATTGAAATGGTACAAACCAATCCCGTCTAATCTTTCATTCTCTTTTCACTCCTGTTTAACTCAACAACACACTCGAGAGAGATTATTTTCTTGGGAAATTCTTCAGCCATGATGAAGGAAATCCTTGCAGGCCAATAAACTCAAACGATCTGGACAATTCAATCCATCAATTCATCCATGGGAAGACTTTGGGTTGTGTCTGTGACATTTTTTTTTTGGAGTGAAAGAACATTTTTTTTTTTTTTCGTGATTTCTTTCTAAAGCTGTTTGATAGAGGTTGAGGTCGGAATTCCGTAGGCAACTTCGGGGAGGGACTGTGCGTGCGGCCGAGCTCATCGTCTCCTCAGCATGTCAGCGAGAGTGCGTTATTGGCCGGAGCTTTGATTGGCAGACAGCCTGAGATCTCTGTTCATCTGGGCCAAGCCGCTTTAGCTCTTAACCCGCGCGCAGCTCCCTCCATCTCGTCCGCTGCACATGTGGCCCAGGATGTTGCCGTTCATACGATCAATCCCACCTGCGCCGATCAGCGTGCACATGACATACAATTACATTAAGGAAGCTGTGTAAGCTTTTGGACTCACACACGTGCGATGGCATGAAGACAATCAAAACACCGCAGTCAAGTTTCTGATGCACTAATCCTGCAGATTAAGGCCATGCAATGGTGCATTGGGCTAAAATCCACTTTTTCTTTTTTTTTTTTCCTGATCAAACGCACAGATTTTTGCTCTCAGATGATCATCCAGCCTCTCAGGCAGTTTGCAGACATTTCACCTCGCCACACCTGAAAACGATGTTGAATGAAAAACGCAATTTATAGGACTGAAGTGCCTTTGTTTTTCTCATCAGTCGGCATGAAAATGCAGCAGAATAATCAAAGTCTGACGCATGGGATTTTGGCAGCACTGCTCTGCTATCTGCAGTGTGTGTCATAAATGAACGAATGAGTAGATTGTTTTTTTGTTTTTTTTAAGCATGCTTTTGTTATCAAGCAGCAAGCCGTTTGATAAAACAAATAATATTGCTCCTTTATATTCTATTTTCAATATAATTTGCAAAAGTTGGTGTAACTGCTAACATGTCGATGTTTTCAGTTACATGACGACCAGTATTTGAAAGCAGGTTGAAAATTTTGACAGTTGCAGAACAAATATTTGCACTTTAATTCAAAGGTGGGTGACTTAAATACTGGAAACGGCAACAATTTTTCATCCATGCTACTGGGTTGGGCCACATAGGACAACGTGCACTTCCTAACCAGATGTGTGACGAAAAAATTATATTTTCAAACAAAACATACTAAATACGTGCTCGTATTAGGATACAATTTTGGTATTACGTTATTCAATACAAGCATTAAAGATCCAAACCAAATTTAACTCACTCAAAATGTTAATTTCATTGAGGTGCTAGTTTTGTCTTGCATATCATTCCAATCCCGCAAAAAAAATAGTCACTCTGTCGATAAATTATAAAAGTAACATATATGCCTGTGGAAGAAAATGTGAAATTCACCAAAATGTGACTTCTGAGGTTTTGGCCTTATGTCAGCGATATGCTTGTGAGTATTGCATTGTTGTCTGTCCACAAGTGTTGCACCACCATTTGTGCTCAAACATCCGCTGATTGAAGGGTTACAACACTGCATCGATCGTTAACCCGTCAGTGGCTTTTCTTTTCTGTTTTGTGTTCGCATTAAGCTAGCTAGGGCAAAGTTGACTTAAGGCACAGTTGTCTGGTTGTTTTAAACGCTCAATTTTCAAAATGAACAATATTTAGATTTCACAATCGATTTTACAACGTAAAAATCTGGTGTCCATATATACGGACATAATTACATTCAGGCCCTCGATTAAGTTTTTTTAAATCAAAATGTATAAACCGTTTCCTGACAAGAAGCCAGGACCAAGAAAATTCTGCCGTTCAGGTAAAATAACCAGAGGAAAGGAAGACACCTGTGACACTAACCTGTTTGCTTATCCGCCATGACAGACTTCAACACAAAAGTACACTAGTATTGTTTTTTTTGCCCACAAGAACCGTTGACGGCTCATTTCAAGTGCATGAGGAGTTGCTTAACACATCCCCTTTAAAACACGGCTCGATTTAATGCAGTTAATTGTGCTGCAAACGTACGTGGCGGAACAACTGGACAAGCAGCTGTTGTTAAGATGTCCGTAAACCAGAATTGACTGCTTGAGTCTTGAGACTGCGGCATGTAAAACTGCTTTCCCATGTTTCTCATTATTGGCAGCATTCTAATAAGAAAGAAGATTAATGGCTCATTAGAGGTTATGTTATGAAAATGAGAACTGTGATGACTTCAGCCCCGGGCAGGACACCCAAAGACAAGCGTTTCTGTTCCTGTCCGTAGTTTACTCGGAATACACGTTATTACCACATTGGGCTCATTTATCATAACAATCTTCATTTTTTTGGCTAACCTTTCTGCATTCAGTGTGACGGTTAGTAGGAAGAATTCATTTGTATTCCTGTTTGAAAATGGAAGATTTGTTCTTCTTGCGTGCTTATTTTACAAAAATGCATTTCCCAGAATACAACAAACGAACTAAAAAAAAAAAACATCATTAAATAGTAATCAGTTGCACCGTCATGAAAATGGTCATTAAACAGCAATCAGTCTCACCAATGAGAAAGATGGAAGTGTCAAGAGTCACGGAGCTCGCGGGTTCGATTCCGGCGTCGGCCTTCCTGTGTGGAGTTTGCGTTTTCTCCTCGTGTCTGTGTGGGTTTTCTCCGGGTACTCCAATTTCCTCCCACGTTCTAGAGACATGCTTGGGAGGTAAATTGAACACTTTAAATATCCCCTTGGTGTGATGGTGACTCTGAATGAATGTGTGACCTGCGATTGGCTGCCAACCCGTTCAGGGTGTAGCGAAATCAGCTGGGATAGCCTTCCGAACACCCGCGACCCTCGTGAGAAGCGGCTTAGACCTACAACCTAAAATACAAAAATCAATAAAAAAACAAAAGAACAGTGTTGGAGTTCAGAATGGTTGAGTGGACGGATGGTCAATGGTGTACTCGGATGTGCTAACGCAGCCACGTCAACCTACGGAAAGTTGAGAATGTCGTATTGGATGTGGCAAAGTGTCACCATTTGTGAGGATGCCTTGCTCACTTGCTTCTTGAAGATCAAGCCAGCACTCGTTAAATTAATACTTTGCTTTGGATTGTATTACATCATTCTAACTCAATGTTCAGAATATCATTTGTCACTTTTATGGCGACCGATAGGGCAGATGCGCTGACATATTGCTTTGAACGGTTCAACGGGTGTCTACAGCAGGAAGAAAATCCATCTTCATTTCACGTCCAAAGGCCTTGTGACTCGCGTGGTTTCTTTCATGAAATGCAAAAACTAATCAGTGGTCATCCCAATTTGTGCTGACATCTCTTCTTATTTGCGCGCATTAACCTCTGAAAACATTTGAACGATGGCTCTAATAATACTGATTTTATGCCGATCGTGTTTTCCTCTCGCCACAGAAACGGATGTTGCTTAATGAGCAATTAAAAGGCTTCGTCCATAAAGTACAAAATATTGTAGGGGTGGGGGGGGGCGATATTCATGATATTAGAGATTACTTTTTAATTCACATTTTATCACAAAACAGCATTGGCCTATTTCCCAAACTTCCTTGGAGTTGTGAGAAAGTAAAGTCGCTGTTGAGCCTTCTTGACCAGCGGTGTAGTGTTCAAACTTAGTCGAGCGAGCAATAAAATAAAAAGAGTAAAAGTACAATTTCGTCTTAGTAAAAAGTCCGTTACATTTAAACTACTCTGGTGATTCATCCTAAAAGTTACTGGAGGAAATGTAACAGTGACGAGTGTGTAGAGGATGGGGCTGAGGACGCATCCCTGTGGTGTGCCCGTCCGTCCGTGTTTATGGTGATGCTGCCTGAAATCCTGTCAACAATCTTGGCAGACTGCCGGTGAGGAACTGTAAAAGCCAGTCATAGACGGTCGGGTTGACGTTTCGTCCGTTTGCATTGGAGCTTCTTCTACTAAAATAAACATAGGAGTGCATGTCAGTCTCACCTTTGCAACGTCAAAAGAGAATTTTTCCTTAATCTCGATCCTTCCCTGTATTTGATGAAACATCATCATTATTGACGTGTGGCATGTTGTTGTTAGAGAAAAAACATTGGCATGCATACATGCCGGTCATCAGTCATCGGTCATCTTACAAACACCTGATGAGAGTAATTTCCAACATCTGGACTTCGTCTACAACCGGAACGAGTGCAGTTGGGGTGAAGGATTCCAACACGGGGGTGGATTTTCTCCTCACTCAAATGATCACGCTCGGCCGATTTTCATGTTAACGGTCGTTTTAAAACTGGCCATATTGAAATCTATAGCCAGCTTCTCAATGTTGACATCTTGTAACATTCTTTGGCCCAACTCACAAAAATAAAGTAAAAAGAAGTCTCTGGATCATTTCATCACTGCCGCAAACATCATTATCAACAGTAACAAGTATGATGATTGTATTATCTTTAAAACTAAAAAACTAAAACTAAAAAAAAAAAACTAAAACTAAATTATGAATATACATGTCAAATTAGGAAAGGCATGTCTACCTTTTTAAAACCCAAATGCAAACACGGTGTTACTCCATATCAAAATCATTTGCACTACATGTCCCTGTGTCTGGGGTGACGGCGTCGGAATGAAACACTTGGCGAAACACCAGTGGTAACGAAACTTGGCTAAACTTCACTTGACTGTACACGGTTTGTCCTCAGTGTGATTGAGTCAGCACAACCGAAGCAAATCAGCAAAAGAGTAAGATAAACACTTACTTTGCGAGCAGATGTAAAATTTGGGGGGGAAAAAAAACAACAAAAAAAACGTAAATCCGGCAGTGGACTGTGACATCAATCGGATGTTGACATTCCACTCAACAGCGATTGCGGCAACGTCGAAGTGCTGTGTGCACAGACATCGATCCAGAATGTGACATGAGTCACCCGAGGACGATGGGAATGATGCGCCCCACCTTGGCCCTATCAATTTATAAATATTTGTGCTCCCCAAACCGGTCATGCGACATTATTACAGGCAATGGAGATGAACAAAACTTATATAGGACTTCAACAGAACTTTTATCCTGCAGAAATATACATATTTTTCTAAATATTAGACTTTTATCATCAATATTTGTATTTTTAGTTTTGCCTCCAAAAATAGCAATGAAAGCAGGTTGTGGGTGGGCGGCGCCCTTGCACCCTCTACCGCCCGTCCACCACTGCCAGTCTGTATTATAAAGTACGTGAGTCAAACTTGCAGTCATAAAATATTGTTAAACTGTACATCAAAATGATATATTTGCAAGGAAATATTGTTTTATAGACATCTCTTGGTTCCTATTAGAGTGCAAATGAACCCAATCATTTTTGGAGCGTATATTAGCCATCATTTTGGAGCGTAGCTTTGCAGGATTTAACATAATTTATTCCCATGCATTTTTTAATTTAATCCATGTGATTCATAATATGTTGCCGTCTTTGCCCTCACTAATCTCCTCCAATCAACGGCACCACCACGTCACTTTTGCCGTGATATAACTACAGCCTAAAAATATTTATATTAATTTTTATTATTATTTTTGGGGGTCTTTAGTCAAAGTGCTTAAGCAGTTCAAATCAGGGGAAAAAAATGTCAACTGGTGTAATCCTGTTTTAGCTGTCAAATCCTCTCAGCATGATGACAGCGCCTGGCTGGTGACATCTGCTGAGTTGACTTCAAGTGCCATATTGTCACTCGACGTATGACCTGTTCAAACGTTTTCTTTCAAGGGCTGCTTAGAGATAAACTAAAAGCGAGGGCCACCTTGAGGTTTTCCTCTTTTAATGTAATGAACGCGTTTAAAACAAATCTATCAGTGTCTCGGAGGTTCCCTTTGTAAACACGTCAGAAGTGTTTCGTTTTTTTTCAACTGGCGCTTGTGATGTTATTGTCTCGCCAATAGATGGCGACAAAGATGACACGTCACCCTGGTGGAAGCAGAGGCGGAACTACATTATTCGACATAAACTTCATAACATTAACCTCAAGTGCACTTCAATCTTAACGTGTGATGTTCGCCGGCAAAGACACCCGAGACTTGTTTGTTGTCTCACGAATGCTTGAGAGTGCCATGAAGGCTGTACTGTCCAATTCTCGCACTAAAAAGATTGTCGCAGTGAGGACACTTGGATGGCTGTAGGCACAGAAAAGGAGGCTCACAGGCCACATTTGCTCTTTTCTTTGGCTGGCATTTATGCTTGTTCTCCTCCACACGACCCGCTTCAAAACACCGTAGGGGCCACCGAGGCGCGCCAGGCCCAGCAGTCTTGTGCTGTTTCTTTTTTTTTTTTTTTTTAGTTTTATTTTTAAAGGGGAAGTCACATCAAAAAGATTCTCGATAATAACATGTTTTATGCACTCCCGTCATTCTCAACACTATATTCTGATTAATATTGCATTTGTGGGATAGGAATTAAGCAGCAAAATCCATTTTTGTCCATCTCAGGGGTGGTCATTTTGCCACCTGCTGTCTACTGAAAATGACATTGCAGTTGCTAAGGGCTAACGGTTAACAAGTGTGTGTGCGTGTGTGTGTGTGTATTCTGTGTATCAAGTGATTACATTTTTTAAGTAATTAATCACAAAAAAACCTAATCAATTGCGATTAATCACGTTTCAACTATTTTTTTGTGAAGCTTGTAACAGATATTTGCAACTAAAATGACCAAATATGAAGTATATTTTAATTCAAAAACTGTTCTAATACCATTCTTTGATTCTTGAATATGATCTAAACAGAGACATCTTTACAGGCATTTTCTTAACCAAAGTCGCTGCACCTTTCTAAATTTAAATTCTCTGAGTGCTTTTAATGAATTTGGTCTTAATGTAAAAACAAGACCTCAAAGCAATAATAAGTTCAGAAGAAGAAATTAAATTCCGCGAAACCCAAAGGAATCCAAGTGCGTCTTTAGTGAACAAAGAGTGTTCAGTGCACGGCGCACATGGTAATGAACTGCTTAACAATTGGCCCTGGGCCACGATGTGCTCGAGCACGTCTCCAGTTGGTGTCCAGCAGCAGACGTCGGGCGAACATCATTTCCCCACCCGGCTTTCCGCGCACCGACTGACATGATGAATGCAAACCACATCTTGTTGACAAAATATTTATTTTCTATGATCCATGATCTTTCTATGCGATGGTTCCGCTTTTCACGAGCGTGACGTATCATGACAGACTCTTTCTCTGAAATGAAATTGGGTACTGACAACCTGAAAGCTATGTGGTAATAATACTTGCTCGCTCACTGCCAGCATTAACTGTGTAAACATTTGAGCGCGTGACCGACGCCATCAGCCAATGTACAATTTTCTCAACACTTCTTTGACCGGCCGTCACAAGAGGACTGCATGGTACACAAACGGCCCGCAGGAATGTTTACATACAATAGAGCAGCTTTGTAAGCGATGGAGACAGTCAATCCGGTACGGCGCTAAAAATGCTATTTCTTTTTTCCACCTTTCGGCGCTTTGTCTAACCCTTGGATGTACTTGCGAGGAATTCCATAATGATCTGGAATGACAGATTGGAGAGAATGTTTACATACAAGAACAAATCCATTTTATAATCTGCGAAAGAGAGAAAGCTCCAAACCTAGCAGCAAATGTCCAACTTGTTGAATCTGGTTGCCTTGAATCTGGACCAGGACTTTGTCTTTGGCCCCGGGAATGGCTTGCAGCACAGAACTGGCTTGAACTCTGTGCTGCAAAGCGTTGGCGACAGCAGAAGGATCCAAAGCATATGCCTCCAGGTTTTTTATTGTAGTCACCTACACAGGGCACATGGAAATCATCACAGCTAGAATAATAAATCAACCAGGAGACCCGTTTTTTTTTTTTTTTTTTTTAAAAAGAAATGACAGCTGAGAACAGCCAAAAATGTACACTGTGCAAAAGTGTCCCCTTAACATATAGCACGGTTGTCATACTCAATTTCCAGAGGAACCTACAAAAAATGTTATTTTCAGACCACAACATGGTGATTTTAATGAACTTGACATGTCGCTGACCTCGGTTTGAAGCTGCAGCGTCCGCTACAACATACAGCGGAAAGCATAATGCTCATAAAAGCTAACTCGTTGCCGCCCAAAGAAAGGCATTGCCAAATTAAGAATGTTTCCTTTAATCAAAACAAAAAATGGCTTCCTTATTTTGATTTCATTTCAGATACCATTCAGACAGAAGTGAAGCCAACAGCATACAATAACGTGACCTTCTCACTTTGATATCATTCCTTTGCCAAACAACACTGGTGGAGTGTTGATTTTTTTTTGCCAGGGAAAAAGCTTTTCCAGTCGCCTGACTGCAGCTCCGCTTTATGACCATCACGCTGTTCCAACACGTAGGACAATTTACACAATCCAGTACGAGTTCCTTGAAGCAGGGGATCGTTTCTTGCCAAACCACATTGTAAGCTCGAGCGGGCGTTTGCGCAAAGCCAATCGCAGTCCATCCCGAGGGCTGCACTGGAACTCGACATCAACAAAAGCTCGACTCTGCAGATGCCTCGGAAAGCGCTAAAGTTTTATCCGTACTGACTTCAGGTTGTTTGACACCATAATCTTGTGATTGTTTGGCTTCGCAGCAATGCTTGTTCTAGAGCAGGGGTGTCAAACTCATTTTTGTGGACGGGCCACATCGTCGTTATGGTTTCCCGCCGAGGGCCGTTATAAGTTGTATGATCACCTTACATTTTCACGTACACACAAAAAAAATGATAGAAAGCAAGTTTTGAAATCAGAAGCCAGGAATAGTTAGTTGAGCAATTTTTCAATTCATTTTAAAAGGGGAGGATTGGTTACAAATAAATGACAATATCGCATATCTCAATGTTGTTAAAAGCGAAGAAAATGTGCTAGAAACATAAAGTTGACGCACATGATTTGCCCTTCACGGGCCACATAAAATGAGGTCGCGGGCCAGATCTGGCCCCCGGGCCTTGAGTTTGACACCTTAGTTCTAGAGTTTTGTGTTTTCACCAGTTGTGGCCTTCCACAAGAACGGATCCTTTTTCGAGAAACTTGTCATGGTCAGCGTAGATTGCGTGACGGCCATAAAGCGTCGTAAAATGCTTTTGGTTAGTTTTTATTGGTTTCAGTTTACATAGTACATTTATATGATAGATTTGTTGAGTGAAAGTTTAAAACAAAAGTCCCAAATTATTGTGTCATAAAATTTCTTCAGTAATACTGAAAAAAAACAAACAATAAAATAAAGGTACAGTGTATGTGAATTTCAAAGCGCGTGCTTTTTGCATAAAATTAGCGATTATCAGACCTTCAATTTAATAAAAACAAAAAAATTTAAATGTGCATTGATGTGATGGAGCATTTTTTTTGCATATTATTGAAATTAATTTAGTTTTTTTTTAAATGAACATTGAAAAATCAAAACATTTTACACACTGTCCCTTTAAAATAAACCCCAAAAACTCATGCAAGATATTAACTGACAAAGAAGAAAACGAAGATGTTCGCTATAATTATAATTTTAATTTAACAAACATAAAATTGAGTTTCAGTTAGTTATCATCTGTTTCCACTCTTGTTTTCACTTTCATTTCACCGACAATCATTTTCTCAATTTTCCTCAGCAGCATCTTTAAGAAATCGTCAATTGCAAAGAAAATGGAATTTCTGTGTGCATTTTCGCACACAATTTGCATGTGGACAATTTGTACAGTAGATGAGTTTGAATCTCAGGGATGTTGGTCACCTTCTTATTGGAGCCGCGGGAAGCCACAGAGACGTCGATGGGCTCGATATGTCCCTTCTTAATTAGAGGCGTTTGTCCAGGAAACGCTATCTGATAGCACCCCTGCATTCTCTGCAATGTCCTGTAAGAATGAGTACCGGTAAAATGTCAAATTTTCATCATTTCCAGACGACCTCAACAAGAAAGCTATTGTTACGCTAATACTTCTCTGACAGTGTCAATCAAAAGTAAGGTTTGGCTTGGATTCAGTTTTGTCAAGTAATTCCGGTCCATGTTATTCCATGCTGGAATTTCCCACGTTTTAGTTTGGGGGGGATATGCCTGAAACATTTAGAATATGTCACCCTGTGATGAAATAATTGATTTATTTTACTGCAATGATATTAACAAGTCATACGCATGAATATTTTTCCCAACCTCTTCTATGTGTGGAAAACTTGAAACGGAGTTACACATGGACTTGCTTTAACTGGAACCAATCTAGAATCCTATTTGTTGTCATGTGTGAAAATTCTGTTACATTCCAAACTGTTGTAAAGCTGAAGTGAAGAATAAGATCACTGCAGTCTAAAAGCATAGAAACAAGGCCACTTTCACATTTTGGAAAACAAACAAAACGAAGTGACAATTTTGTGGTTAGCCGTAAAGCGGAGGTACGGTATGTTGCCATTTGCTTGAAAAGCCCAAATTGTCATATTTTCCAAGTCTTCAATATTTATAGTCACCACATCATTTCAGTAAGATATCAAAACACCACGATAGTAGAAAAACGTGTTCTGAATGGTTCCAATATTTTGATGTTGGAACGGTGTGACTCTGTTGTGAAATGCTGAGACTGATAACGCGCCAAACGTGAGCACGTAAGGGACATATAATATTGCTTTGTCTTTTCCTTTCATCTTATTGTGGAAAAACATCCAATGTAGAGCTTGAAACCTGAAATGATGACGCGTCAGTCAAGCGCATTTATCTCTAATCTTTTTACTTTTCAAAAGTGTTTTACATTCAAATCAAACAGCAGGGAGTGACGCCAAGACAAAAAAAAAAAAGGTCGAGAGTTCAAGCCTGCAGGGTAGCAAATCATGCAAATGCAAAAATGTAGATCTTCCATTTTATGTACATCTGGCTGTCTGCATTTCTTGCCGGTTGATGACGGAATGACGACTCGAATGCTCCAATTGTAAAATGATTACTTTCAGATCTTGTTTAATAAAAGATGATTTTGGAGTTATTCTACATGCATCAATCGCCTTGATGCATCACCACAGGATACATTTTATGGCTCTTCATGACAGTGAAATCGGTCATTTAAAAATGTTAATAATCCTCAATAATGAAAAGAGTGGTGAGTTGAGATACGTGCAAGTGTTTTGAGATTCAAGCCATTGCTCGGCTAATGTACTTGCTTTGATTTGCGAGCGAAAATGTGGAATAAAAGCGCTTGAGTGTTGCAGCAAATTCACTTAAACTCTTACAAGCTAAACACGAAACACGCCTCACGGTAGCCCATTTAGCTATATGCTAACAAATAACGCAAAATACCATAGACAGGCTAACGAATAGCAGCAGAGTAGCAGTGTTCATTATTTCATCATTTAAACTACAGATATTTAAATGACGGTGTGGGGCAACACATGTAGACAGACAGTGTAACAATTCTAACAGACTTGTATACTTTATCATTTCAGAAATCTTACGGAGTCAGTTAACTCTTCTTCGTGTTTGTCTCAATTTATCGATTACGCTGCCCTCCAGTGGACAAGGCATGCACACCAGAAGGAGCAGTGCAATGCCCAGTGAACTAAAGCAAAACTTTGAAATTTTATTTCATTTAATTTAGCCATGATTGTATTTTTGATAAAAATATAAAATGGATAACGACCACAATTTAACAAAAACATTCGGAATAGAAAATAATCTGCAGCCAAAGGCGTGATAAGCTTCCCATCCATGGAGTTATTCCAATTCCTCACTTGATAATCGAGTTTATGTACAGCATCAATCTCAGACACTCTTCAGAGAAGTGTACTGTTTTGCATCACTGCAAATCGGCCCTTCAAAAAAGACACACAAGTTGCCAAAAGGTTTTAGGGACGCTCAAGTGAGTGGGTGCATGCGTGCAATGTTGGGATATCATTTTTTTTTTTCCAACTTTAAGAGAAAACATTATATGCATTTTTCCCACAATCCAAACTGCTCTCTGGTATCTCAATAACATGTCCATGACCCGCCTTTATCAAAAATACTCCGAGGATCGAAAACTACAGACATGACGTGAGTGCCCTGACATTAATGATACTTGAAACTATCTGGAGACATTCTACATAAAAAAATCAGGCACTGTTTAATTTGAATGATTTGGGAAAAAAAAGGACACTCATCAAATGCAAATTTCAATCAGAGATGGCCCGAAATATATTTTTGAGACCAATTTAAAAAATGCCTTTGCTTTTTTATAGCAATGTTACATTATTATTATTATACTTCTTCTTATTGTTATTATGAAAACATGATGTGCTGATGTGAAATCAGCAAAAAAAAAAATAAAATTTAGAAAAGTCTTTTAAAGAAAAAATAATTAAAAATTGGAACAATTTTTGTGGTAAAAACGTGTTGACCGAAGTTCTGAATAAAAACGGCCCGGACAAAAATGACGGTACCCATTACTTATTATTATATATTGCACAACAAATCATAGCAAGACGTCCAATAGTCTTTATTCGATTTTACGCCATCGGAATTTTTGGAGTCGCTCAATGATGAACAATCAGTGATTTTGAGAAAAAAAAAAAATTAACTCAATCAGCGTTTCGATCAGAAGATGGAGCAATATAGCTATTCAAAAAAACCTCTATCTATACTGGTACACCGTAGTAAACATGCATTGGGGAAAAAAATATACCCCAAAAATTATTTCAAAAAAAATGTTGATAAGCATTTAACAGCGTAATGTTTACATCATCTCCTAAAAAGAAAAAAAAAAAAACATGAACATGATCGTCAATTATTCAGCTCGCCGAGGCAAATATTGATCAATGTGGATCTGCTCGATCCTATCAATGTAAAGTCCAGTCTTTATATTAAGACTCTTCAGAATAGTCTGTTTTATCCTTAGCAATTCTATTTTTTTAGCTCTGTGTTTTATTGTGTTTCTGACACTGGGCAGTAAATTTTATTCGGAGATGTTTGATACCATGCACATATTCAAGACACCCGGCATGTGAATGAGCCTGCAGTTTATTTCACAGTTGGAATTAGCAAAGTTCTTAGTTCTTAGTTCTTTTGTTAATGGAAGGATGAGGTCAATTTACTGCAATGGGAAATTTGATTTATTAAGAATTTGGTGACAGTTAAAAAGATCCGCGACAAGAACATTTATTAATATATCATCATGCATTATCGTGCAATGGATTTCGCCACAAAAAGAAAATACGCCCCCCCCCTTTTTTTTTTTTACATTCAACATAATATATACTTCATGCCATCATCTCCTTCATCAGCAAGTTTGACATTGATATTTCATTTTTAATTTCATCTCACTTAAAAGAGCATAAAGTGGAAATTTGTGTTCATGGTAAGGATTCGGATGCTCAATAAATGAATGAGTTCGAATAACTCTGCGTCGCATGCATACGCTTCATAATTGTGACACACGTCAACCATGCGGCGTGTCATCTGTAGTAGACGTCGCATTCAATGATGACAGCGAGCAATGATCAAGCATCACAAAACATTTTGATTTAGTTCTCGTGTGTGTGTGTGTGTGTGTGGGGGGGGGTGTGTGTGCGTGCGTGTGTGTGCGCGTGTGTTACTTCTCCTGGGTTCAAGCTCAAAACACGACAGAGCGTCATCTGCTTGATTGCGTTCCGGGCTCGCTAAAAATACATTAGCTAACGGTGCACATTGTCTACGATTCACTTATTTTCATGCACTTCGATTAACCGTTTTAACTTTTGGGATGTTGGCAAATGAGAATGGAGACCTAGAGGAAGGTATTTTTTGGAGAAATCACAAAAATTATTATTTTTTTAACCAACAGATCTATTTTAGTTCATTATGGGAACTCGAGAGCGGGGCACAAATGTGCTGGCCTGTCTTGTTTTAACCCCCCCCAAAAAAATTTGCGAGAAAATGGCATCCTGATTAATATTGTGTTTGAGGAATACGAGTTAAGCAGCAGAATCAGCAGGCGGCCATTTTGACAATTCTTTCAACTGAAAATGAAACCACAATTTCTCAAGGCTCAATGGAAAGTTGCACCTTAGCCATTAACCTCTTGTTAATTACTGAGCAAAAAAAAAAAGTTTTTGGAAACATATGGAAATCTATAGCGGAGTAGGACAAAGGATGGCAATGTTGTTTTCAAAGTGCGGTGTCATGTGGTGGCCTGAGAAAATCCAGTTTATTACCTGCTGAAAAGGTCATCCCACTTGAGAGTCTCTACATCGTGGTACTCTGATTTCTCAAGCAAACAGTCACAGAGTGTTGGATTGATTCTCACGTAACTGGTTGGGGGAAAAAAAAACAAACAAACAAAACACAAAATGGTTACCTTGTTTCCACTCGCGATGCGCAACTGGATGGCAGGGCACAAGCTGCCTTGTTAGGCTTTCATGCTAATCTGTTTCATCTCTTTTACCGTTAATCATTAATTTATGTGGCACATGAAACGACAAAAGACACAATTTTGGGAGCTAAAAAAAGAACAGAAATGCCCCTTCAGATTCAAAGTCACATTTTAGCCTTTTATCTGATTACAGCCGCATCACATGGCCCAGGGACATGAATGTTGGTGCTCTTTCACCACGGCACTACATTGCACCCCGAAGCAAGCGACGCCCTTATTGTGGTTCTATTCTGCCAGTGTTTATTACTGACTGCCAGCAAGAGAGGTTTTTTTTCTCCCTTCTTTGCCTGCTGACTAAACCAACAATTTAATGGAATATAAATACTGTAAGTCATTTTCGATCAATCACCTTCACAGAGTAAACAGTGTGGTGGAGGTGAAATGTTTTCAATGCATTCCTCGGCAACTTTGTTGGACTTACTTCTTATTTATTTCATCCACCAAGTCATTCTTCTTCACATAGTCGGTGACAATGCTTCTCACTTCAGCAGGCTGCATCGCCACGCCTTTCCTGTGGAAGCGGCAGAGAACATCTTTTATGAACAGATCCAAAACACAATACGTGACTTTTGAGGTGTTACTCATTTGACGTGCGCTCGCGGGCGCACCCCCTGCGACCTCATGCTGACTTGTTACGAAGGGCTTTAAGAACTTTGCTTTATCTCTGGCGGAAAATGCTGAGAAGATTCAGACGTGACGAGGGCTTAACAGCATTTCAACTCGAGTTTATCACATGGGCGCAGTTTACCGTGTTTTGCAATTTCGCTAGACTCTGCGCTCGTAGAATGGGGCGTTTGCGCCGTTGTGGGTAGTCTTTTTTCTACATCTTTCTTTTGCATGTGCAGTTTGCCCGAGTGCGCCGTGCTTGACCCAGAAACAAAAATAGACACGCTGGGGTCCGCCGTGCATGACATTGGCTGTTCATCTGCAAGATCTCCCCTTGCGAATGATGTAGTCGGCCGTGCATGTGACGTGCGCGATTGGAAGACCGCCTTGCACTATATTCAAGTGTGAACCCAAATATTGATGGGGGTGCTATTAAAATATTTGAGGGATGATGATGATTACAATTCACTCAAGTTAAAGCAACCCCAACCTGCTACAAGCTATGTTTACATTATAATAAGACCAGTGAAAATTCTACGAGACTCCTCCGCATGCTTATAAAAACGATCGGCTTCTCACATCACATTTTGCAGATACGCAAAATAACTGTCATGAGACCCTGGAGATATCTAAGGGGATTTACTTTAAGGTCACCCATGACTTAGATTTCCAAGTAATCTAATTGTTTAGACATCATTATAAAATAATGTAAGCATGCAACATACATTCCACACAGTTGTCATTATTGCACCGTCTCACAGAGCGAGAATGAATTCAACGGGAGTCATGTAGACGCGTTCATACACACTGTAAAATTTGAGTTTGCCGTGGTAACTGGAGGAGTTGTTTGGAAGTTAAGGTCTGCCGCAACAAAGGCCTAGCGGAGTCCAGGCCTAATTCAAGAAAATCCGATACATGTGAATACTTCCTGACTCCTAAGCTTTCTGAACCTCAAGGAAGGTGTTCTATTTGGCGTTACATACATGCACCACACACCTTTTGTTTGCATCTTGAAAAAGAGGTTGTAGTCGCGCTGACACTGAGTATAAAGCGGTGATCTCAGGAGGATGATACGGTGTTTCTGCGAGTGGAACCGCTTCAATGTCGCTCTCCTCAGGAACAGAGAAGCGTAGTCTAGAATCGGCACACAAATTCAATCGGTGATTTTTTTTTTTTTCCCCAGCTTGAATGTAGCTGTGTGTAAATGGCAAGCTCACTCTGGGCTTTTCCAGTCCACTTCTACAATGCTCTCCACGCCCTTCGTCAGTTCTTTCACGCGTACAATGCTGTGCTGCTGCTGCATGACATGCAGGAACTTGGACAGCTGTTTGAAGATTCAAGTTCAAAGACATGTGTGTGGGATTCCAACTCACTCATAAAATAAAGTGCAGGCTGGTACATTCGGATATACCTTTTTATAGCTGGATTTTTTTATATCGAGTTGTTTTCCGCTCGGGCTGGGAAAAAAAAGAAAAAATTGCAGAATGTGTTTGGTAAGGAATTGAATTCCTCTTGAGTGCTTTGTGACTAATGAATGACTCTTTACCAGCAGGAGAACATGTGGTTGCGGAGAAAAGTGCTTGTCAGCAGGGGGAGCTCTGATTTCTTCACCTTGCTTTTGAGAGCCATGAGGAAACATTGCCAAAGTAAAGCATCCATAACCTCTGTGGAAAAAAAACCGACCAGGGTCGCATTACTTCCGCCCTTTGACCACACCAGAAAATACGATTATCGAGTTTCATCAGCAGAACACTATCATGTGGTCAGGAAACGGCTCCGCATGCGTCACGACGTGCCCTGCATCCAATTTGGGAATTTGAATGGAATCTCGCTTCTGTCACTTATTTTGTGAAGCTGAGGTGTATTAAAAGTAGAGTGGCGGTGGATAAGATAAATGCACATAGTGGCACGCCTAAAAGCATTTTAGATTGCAAGGCTGCCAACCTGTAAAAAAGTCACTTCCACTTCCAAAACAATTGAGCTGAATTTTTATATATTTTTTTAGATTCTGTCTGGATCATTACAGCGGGACTGTAACTTTTATATTGATATTTTGCATAGATATGAAATTTTGTCCATATGGCACTGCCCTATTGGAAGGAATTAATAAGCGAAACAAAAATGGCAGGAATAGCCGACTAGAACATCTGAACTGCGTATGGCGTTAATGAGCGGCACTTACATCGGGTGTGAGCTGACTCCCATTTAACATGAGACCGACAATAATTGGTTGGGTGTGTAGACTTTTTCTATTCGCGGCACAGTCCAAAGTTTTGGGAGTGAAAGCTTCATTTTATCCCTCATTTGTGGATGAACAGTAACTGCAGTCAAACGTTTAGGTCCATTTTCTGATGCTTGTGAATGAGCTTGTGCGCAAAATGTTAATTGTGTGAAGATGGTCTGAATCCGGTACCTTGTGGTGACTTCTCTTCCTGGGCCTCGTCTCCTTCATCCATGCCCTTTTCAAATTTCTCTTCTGCATGCTCAGCAACAACCGGGCAGTCTTGATCTTTGACCGGCTCCCGCGCTGCACTCTGCTCACCTTCCTCCTCCTCACCTTCTTCCTCATCAGCCACACATTTGTCACCATTCACATCAGGTGCTTCACCCTCTGCATCTGGCAAAGTGGGAGGACCGGACTTTTCTCCAAAAGCCCTGAATAACAAATTAACGTGGACATATTATGGAAGGCAGACTTTTTAATTGCTTGAAGACAAATACTGAGATATGAGTTTAATTTTTTTTATACTCGAAACTCAAAATTCTCATTTTGCAAATCATCATGAATGAATGGGATATTTCTTAATCTGTTCTAGTCTTTAATTCCCCCCAAAAAAATGTTTGTGTTGTGAAGATCTGTCATTTTCTTCTGAAAATCTGTCAATTTCAAGAACTCCACAGTCTGAAAATCAATTTACTGTATTGCACAGCGATGTTGTCAAAGTGGTGGCGGGACTAGTGTGTGGCAAATTCCCAAATGTCGGCTCGCACAACGAATCACATTTTGATTGTGATCCTGATTTTGCCGGTTACAATTAAATGAACCTGTTGGTGATATTTTCATTTAAAACACGGGCTCAGTTGTGCTACACATCTAAACAAACGCTTTCCTGATCAGCAGTCAGAACACCACGAGGGGCTGAATGCATGCTTCGGGCATCATTAAGATGCCTAAATAACAAGCAAGAGGACCCTGCAGCGGGATTCTTATGAGAGTGGGTCATGTCAAGAGAACAGAGAGAATACAGCTGAAAATGGATCAACATCCGTTGCCTGGACTTGTTTTGTTTGGATTCATGGCAAGCCACATCAAACAAAATGAGTTAGCCCTCTGTAAATATGAAATCCTTTGGCACATTTTATATTTTTACATGATAAAATGAAAATCTATTCATTCAAAGTTTGATTTTCGACTGAAAATATTGATATATTGTGTGTTGAAAGTAGTGCAACAAAAATACTGACATTTCCCCCGAACACGATTAATAATTGTGGCTAATAATCATGATTACAATATTGATCCGAATAATCCTGATTATCATTTTGCTCATAATCGTGTAGCCCGAGTGAGATGCATTCGCCACATAGACAGAGCCACAAATCAGTTAAGTATAACGTATGAGGTATGACATCCACGAGAGAAAATGTTTTTGTCTTCTGGGCTCCGCTTTCACAAGTAGTGGTTTCTCTTAGAGCAACTCCATAGCTTCGCCTCTGGTTGTCATGGTAATGCCAGTCTAGTAGCTAGTTTATGAGGCAAGGTGAGTGCACCCGCCCCTCAAAACAGGCAAATTTCAGCACGACGAGTGAGAGACAGATATTTAACTAAGGAACCTGTGAATTTCTTTAAGTTGTGATAAATCACACAAAGCTGTTATACCGCGTCAACAAGACATATAACAGGATCTGTCAGCGAAGCTATCACTGGTTACTGTAAGCAGGGACATCGGCTGAAAGGTGCAATTGATAATGCCTTGTCATAAATATTTCATGCCAATTATCTCTCCCCGCTGTGGATAAACTCTTCTTAGAGCAATCAATGAAGCCGTGGCTTGCGGAAGGAAGCCACTCACCAGAGATGATCCATGTATGTGTGCAAAACACAAACTCCTCTTCCTTTCATGCCTAAACTTAGCATGTCTGCACTGGAAACTGCAGCTCTGCCAATTGCAACAGGAGCTCTGGAATCATTACAGAGAGTTCTGTCAAATGTGCATATGTCTACGGGGGGGGGAAACTCGGGTGGGGAAACACATACTTATTATTAACAAGTGTGACAGCACAGGAGTCACCCTGTTTTACTTCTGGGATTCCACCGGAAGGCACGACCACACCAGGAAGCATGAGATCTGTGGACAGGAAGATGGATGGCATTTCTCGATCATTCAAATAAAATATAAAAATCTGCACAGCTCTTCAAAAAGAAGCTCACCAGCTCCTCCAATCATCTTGTCAAGAACGGGGGGCCATGTCCTGAATGTAGGCAGGGCAGCAGGATAGCGCCAAAGCATATAGACTATTACAATATGAAAACGCACGTTTAAATTGAGCTTCAATTTGAGCATTGCATGGTTTTCACGGGGTTTAGCAGGATTTGAATCACCTGTAGGATAAAGTTGTTTCTCCAGTTCAAAGAAGAGAGGGTTCTTATGACCAACATATAATATCACAGCTTCTCCTTTGTGCGCATAAATCTTCACAACATGGAATTCCTCCTTGCTTGGGACCAGCTCTGTTAATTCATCAGAAGACAGAGAAGGGAAGGCTGCTGCTATGTCAGCCTTGAGCTTCCTCCTAAATTAAATATCATTCCATGACAGAGATACAGTCAGTAGAGTATTCCAAAGTAAGAACAGATAATTTCATAGTAATAACAGCCAAAACGCGTTGAATTAGCCCACTAAAGCAGTTTCCTAATTATTTACTTGGGACTCATTGGGCAAAACGTCAAACTAAGGCAATTCTGCTCCACTAGCAGCTACTGAACATGCATTCATCAATGACGATGACTGACCAACGGCCTTTTGAATCTTTTGGTGGACAAAATGACATGTTAGCTAATGAAATTTAGCAACAAGCTCTACTACTGTCTGTCGCTGTCACTCACCTGTCGGATCCTTTCATTACGATGTTGGATTTAACACGAAACGGTTTTGCAAACATCTTATCAGAAAACGAATCAAATTAAAATGTGGGGCGGAATCACAGATTAATATATCACATGCCCGTACTAGAATAACAATGATAAAAACTCTTTTTGCAGCAGCAGCAGATGCGTTGCGCTTAACCATCCGTCGCGTATTTACTTCCGACATGAAACAAGACGATTAAACATTGGTTCCGCGCGGTGAAGGCTAAAAACGCCGAGGCCAAAAATGGCATCAGTCCACCGCAAAGGCGAAGCGTTCCAGAGTTAAAGAACCACAAGATCCGAGATGGCCAATTTTCACTAACCCGCTCAGTTTATATATATTTTGATCATAAAACTGAAATTAATTATTTTCTTTTTTATTTATTCATTTTAGAGAAATTAGGAACTCGAAAAACGGCAACTTTTAATGAGGAATATCGCCACGCCCCCTCCGCTTTCCGCGTGGTACTGCAAGAGTCACTGAAGGGACCGATTACAAACTCTCACTCTTGCTTATAACGTCCAAAAACGGTGATCAATTGGCACCAAAATTCATGTGGACATCCTTACTTATGACCACTCCAACAAATGAAAATCAACAAACCTCTCAGTGGCTGATTTATATGGGGAAGAGGAACTGTGCAAGTGAGCAGAAGTACATAGATTATGCTTTTAGGACGCGGCTGGCACACCGCTTCTTTGCTGATGACCACGAGGGCGTGCGGCATAAAAGCACCAGTTGGGATATTTACGGAGACTGAAGTGGGAATGGTTCAAATTTATTTGGATGAGGATTGGGCACTAGTTTTTCAACCTAGCACACACCGTCCAATTTGTAACATAAGAATTCCAATGCGACCGCACTTGGCTATGGAGGTTTTTTTTTTTTTTTCTTTCTCCCCTCGCTGGAACTTTTTGATCGCTGAACAATGATGCCCTCAAAGTGGCCCAGGCTAAGAGCACATGCCGCTCCACGATGCGCACCGTTCCATAAGACAGTGTTCAATGAGGTCTTTATCTGAAATGGACGCCCACTCACTCCCATGCCGAAGCTGGCGGCCGCAAGCTTGTCGGACAAAGCATGCGACTGCTTGTGCGGCAACCCCACGACATGATGACGCAAGCTGGATAGTGAGGCGGTAATTTAAGTTGACACAACTTTAGCATAGCCAATTATCCGAAATATAACCAGCCGAGGGCACATTCTTGCTCTTGTCCGCTTCAGCCCGCATAAATGGAGAATCGATCGGCACGGTATTTTTGATTTTGTGGAGGTGATCACAAACCCATAATACAAATGGCAATGTTAACGTCATTGAAGCGTCCCTTTAAGAGACAACAACATGTGGCATAAGTCATGACTATGCCACTGCTGTGATTTGCGTAAGCATGCTTCATCTTCATGGAATCTAAATTGGAATAAGTGGTTTTGAGCTGCAAATTCGGAGCCAGCTGTGGCTTCCCTAACGAAATGCCATTTCAATGTCGTTTTACACGTGATTGCGCTCTGTCACATAAAAATCCCACTCTGACATGACATCATCGCTTATTTCCCGTTTTTTTTTTTTATTATATGTTGCTTGCTGGAGTTGTGAGGCAGGTTAGGAAAGTGATGGCGTGTCATATCAGATGCGCCTCATGCTCCTTCGCAGTGCGTGAGAAAGCAGGTCTCCAGTCCAGACGAACGAATGTTTTTATGTACTGGCACTAATGTTGCACACTAATTGTAACTTACTTGGTCACAGTCCCACATAGAACAGTGACAAGGCGGGACCTTTGAGTTTTGCAACAAAACTAATCAAGATGATCAAATCTTCCTGATTGTTTATGACGTGCATATTTGTTAATTTGAAAAAAAAATAAGCCCATTATCTGACAATGGAAGCACTTTTTCATGTTGGCAACCACTTTGGTTGTTCCCTTGTGGGCGATGCTATCTTCGTACTGACAAACCCTTTGAAAATTGATCTTCTTGGTCTAATCTCTGCAGCTAAAACTCACACACTTTGTTGTGGTGATTGTTGTCTTTTCCCTGTATTTGTGTCAAGAAGTCAGCGCGATTGCACTTGTGAATTTGTTGCAAGGTAATTATTCTCCGATGATTATTGACGACAAGACAAGTGATACTTTGGGCTTTAAGACACGTGGGATCAGGTACATCCAGAGTAACGTTTGCGACCGGACGTCCTCGTTGTCTCTTGTCATGTGTTTTTTTTTTTTTACACTGAGCAGCAGATGAGCGTAACTAATTTATTTGCGATAGGAGAGCAAAAGGAATGTTCTGTCAAAAAGCATGGGTTGATATTGACTTTTAAGAACACATAATCCATGAGATTTAGATTCTGGGTCCAGGTTTTTGAGAGAGACCAAATCTGTAAAAGTCAAAGTGCAGTTTCCAGCTTTTGTCTGCGGAAAAGTGTCCTTTTACATGACATGACTTGAGCCTCGGAAATGATTACGTCATTGACACATGGCTTCGTTGAAGTGGCACACTGTTTTTTTGCCTCTCCTCACATCCAGGTCATGGCCACTTTCAGTTACTTGCCTCGGAAAGGCGATACAGGTCTGTGCTGACACAATTGCCATGACAATAAAGCCATTCCAAACAATACCATGAGTTGGGAGCGAGCACAAAGTAACAAACAAACTAACAAAACAACCAAGAGGTAGCTCATGCTTCACTTGAACGTGGGCATGTTGTTGAAATCTAAACGTTGTGGCTCAAACCTGCTACTGATTAGATTAGGAATCTCTGTCTCCAATCTCGGTCTAGTCTGAAGTTTACTTCACAGTTGCCCTCATTTAACATTTTATTGAATATCTTGTTAATTCCCTTTTGCATTCACTGAATGAAAGGTAATTGTAAAATGAGCACTTTGTGGTTGTGTACAAAATGTTGCAAATATTTTGTCTACAGTAAGCCTTTCACTGAACCTATCAATTGAGATCTTTTCAATTCATGCTGTTACGGTTGTGCAAACAGTAGTAGAAGGCGCGAGTTTGCAATATCGACTGTCCTAATAGACAGTCGTGGAATAGTAATTGCAGTCTCTGTAATTATTATTATTGTTAAGATGTACTGTAGAGAAATATCTGGATTGTCCTCTTCATTGCAGCAAGACTCTGTTGCCTCCGCTAAGATGCGCTTTTAAAAAATTATGCTGATTAAGACGTAGCCACGAGAGCGCTTAAGTGACTTGGCGTAACAATTTTGACATTTGTCATTCAATGACCTAATTGATGATGTTACAACCCCCCAAAAAAATGCAGAAGTGTTCCTTTGTGTAAAAGGCACACTTGCACGTTTATTTATTTATTTATTTATTTCAGCTATGAAGTAATTTATTTTAATTTCAGTTTTAAATAATTTAATTTAGTCAGGGACTACAGCCAAGACCATTCTCAATATATGAGACATTTATACATCTGTCAAGCATGGGTGGGCAAAGTATGGCGTGGGGGCCAAATTCGACCGTTTACATGTTGAGCAATCCTGTGCATTTGTTGCAGCAATTTAGCTATTTTCGTTCTCCAAATTGGTTAGCAAAAATGTATTCATTATTTTTTTTTTTTCATTTTCATGTATATAATTAATTGTTTGGCTAATTAATTTGTTGCATCTTATCAAATTGGGAAAAAAGCAGTAAAATAAAATATTTTTAATTTATTGAAAATTGTTGAATATTTGATAGTACATAATAAATAAACAATATTAAAAGTAAATAATTAAAATAATACATTGTTCATGCTGCATATTTTTGTAGATTAATTTAATTAAATAATTATCTAATAATTTTTATGAAATAGGTAATCGTACATATTCTTTCTACATATAATTTTTTAATTCAAGTTTATTGAATATTTGACAAACTCGTGTAAAAAAATGCATTACAATAAAGTTATAAACCAATAAATTTCTCCCTATTATATACTTTTATATGATTGTTTTATATGACCTTTTTTTTCTTACCTCCTCTACAAATGACCTGGCACATTGGTCTGTTTAGGGTAATTAGGTTGGTGTAAACGACAAACTACTTTACACAAAATACCACCTCTGCCAAAATCATACATAAGCATGCCTAAACACGTTTCCATAATATAATAATCAATTACTGTTTTTATGCGTTAGTGGGGTGTAGATTTATGATCAGGGGTTCAGAGTGGCTCCAAAGCGCCTACTTGATAGCGGCCAAATTCACATCATCCACAATTGGAGATGAAATTGCAGTTCCTTACAAATGTATTTTGCCTGTGCCAACTTTGCCCTGCTTCAAAAATACCAAAAGAAATAAAATCCCCCCCCATGAGCACAGTCAGACTACACTTTGCGCCAGAATTGCGTTGGGCACGGATATAAGACCCTTGATGCCAAACATTTACAGAACAAAGACGACATATATTGTGACATTTACAGATTCATCAATTGTATCAAGCATGCTGGAAAATACTGTAACTGAATTACGGGATTTGTTTCTGGATGACAATGATTAAATGTTGCTGTCACTCGCCCACAATGGTTGATGTAACTTGATAATCATAAATTTCCAAACAGGGAAATGGATAGCAAAGACAAGAGACTAGACAGGACCATAAAAAAACGGCTTCCTATTGTTTACAAATACTTTGTAAGCAAGTAATCGGATGCAGGGTTATGGTTAGCGCTCTTTTTCTTGAACAATGCTTCTGGAATTCTGTGGTCTGTCATCAAAGTTATGTTTTCTTTTGCAAGGCAACATAATCAAGTTATTGACATTGTTTACCTCTGTGCTTTATAATCATCATTTGTGTTCTTTTGCCAAACGTTTGATCTGTTCTCTTGTGTTCTGTAGCCAGAAATTCTGCAGCGCAGAAGAGGCTTCCCTGACTTCCCAAATGAAAACTCGATTTGTGGAAATCTGTGATTGATTGATTATTTATTAGGATTTATAAGCTGTAGGTTTTTTTTCTTATGAAAGCTCTGTGTACGTGTATGTGTACATCAGAAGATTTTAATAGGATTTGAAAACAAAAAGAAAACTCATCATCTCACACCTGCTCACATTTAAAAACAAGATTTTACAGAGACGGTGAATTTTACAGGGTCACTAGTACAACTGGATTCTTTAGGTCAGGGGTGTCAAACTTATTTTTGTGGACTGGCCACGTGGTCGTTATGGTTTCCCTCAGAGGGCCGTCATGACTGCGAACCCAAATAAACGTATGAACTCCTTACGTTATCACATACACACAACAAATTGACGGAAAGCCAGTTTTGAAATCATAAACCAGTCATTGTTTGTTCAACAATTCTTCCATTTATTTTAAAAGGGGAGGATCTTTAGCAAATACATTTCAATATCTCATATTTCAATGTTGTTAAAAGTGAAGAAAATGTGCTAGAAACAGGAAGTTGACGCACATGATTTGCCCTTTGCGGGCCGCATAAAATGATGTTGCGGGCCAGATCTGGCCCCCGGGCCTTGAGTTTGACACCGGTGCTTGAGGTGTTTTCCCCACAATGCACATTCCCCCCAAATTCTCTTGGTAGAGTTAGGGATAAGTCCCTTTAAGAAAAATAAATGAACAGATTTTCTTGGGAGTAAAATACTGTGGCAAAACGATAAATTCTCCAATTTTTTTTTTATTGGATATGACAAAAATGGTGCGTAGCCTCATAGCAATTCCACGACTATTCAAATGATGGATCTTAAACTGCAAGAGACATGATTGAATAATTGCCATTTGCAATTTTGGGGGGAAACCCTTTGGTCAACACTTTTGCACATCTAGTATTTTTTTTCTATACGGGTCAGAATTTTACAGAAATTTAAATAAAAACGCGTTCTTCCTAACTCGGGATTCCACCGTTGCGTAAAATCAACAAACAAAGTGCGCAAACAGAACATTCAGATCAATTTGTGGAAAAATATGAATTTGATCATATTTGGACATAGGAAGCTTCCACCGAACAGTGACAAAATACAAGTCGCACTTGAGTTGTAGTAGTAGGCAATCTATAAAAAAAAAAAAATCTGAGTTATAGTCAGAAACATATTGGAATCTGGAAAATTAATGATAGAAATTGCTCGGAAAATGCCTTAAGGACACTTGTCGTTAAACTGTCACATCCATTACTGGTAGGCAGTAAATACTGCTTTCTTGTGCCAGTGTCTGAAAACAGCACCAGTGTGGTTCTTGGTTGGCTTTTATCAAATAAGTGTCTCATTTGTCGTCATCCACCACGCTGCCCCAAAAATATATATTAAAAAAATAAAATAAAAATTATTTTAAATTAAAAAAAAAAAAAAATCATCTACTACCATGGACCCCATCATACTTGTGGCTCAGCACCACTGAATTAACTTTGTGGATTTTCTTTCAACATTTTAAAAAAAAATTTTTTTTTTTCAATTTTTGCTTTTGACTTTGGTTCTTTTTTGGGGTTAGGGTCAGGTTTTCGCTACTCACAGGTCTCAGTCCCTGTGCCCGATGAATAGTCACTTTTAAAGTTGTACTATCACCATTCACCACTAGATGGCAGACATTTCTCAGTTGCCCTCACACCAGGTTTTATTTTGCCCTTTTGTCATTCGATCTCGTTTGGAAGTGTGTGTGGTTCAGTAGCACTTGTGAAAAAATTGTGCCCCCCTCCGTCACTGACGTTGCTCTTTGCTGCTCAAGATAGTCGCTTGCGTCGTGACTAAGGATCATGATTTAAAACCTTTTTGCAGACAAAAAGAAATCGCAACTACTTGCTAAGGAAATGCAAGTCTGCTTCCTGACTATTGTCGTGGCGCCATTGAGCAGGGAGCAAAGATCTCTGTGATTCACAGCAAATAAATAAGAATGCGGATGTGCTGTCAACAAACTTGTTGAGATTGCTCCAGACATGCATGACAAAAGTGCTCCTTTAAAAAAAAAAATAAATCAATCAATTGATTTGCACTAAAACTGGGAGGCTATGTCACAAATCCAACTGCCGGTACTGTAAAATGAAATTAAAACCTTACTGACAAAGGTGTACTCACTACAACATAATGATTTCATTACAAAACGACATCTTTAGTCATGCTGTTCAAATTCTTACTTGGTGAGTCGAATGTGGATCAAAATCAGACAAGCGTAACTAAGTGAGGGGCCTGTTTGAGTCTGAATTCTGCATTCCGCTCCTTCTGAAAGACTGACCAACATTTTGAGTGAGTGATTTTCCGTATAATTTTTTTTTCGTCTTTTAGTTTAGAAAAGTTGTCTAAGTTTGGAAAAAAAACGCAATAGTCTGACAAAGTCGACTGCATTGGATTTATTCTCACCGAAGCAATAAATCTGAGCAACCCCTGCGAGAAAACAAATTTCCTCGAGACAGACATGACTATTTTCTTAATATATAATTTGATGCCTCTTTAGGAAAATCCCTTTTCCTTCTTTGTTGTTTTTCCAAGTAAATGGTTATATAATGGCATAACAATTACAATATTTTCCTCGCTTGGCGTAAAAATAGGCGTTTTAATTATAGTTACTAGTTTCTATTTCATTTTGAGTTTAGTTTGATTTTGAATTGTGTTTGTTAGTTTTCAGGACAGTTTTGTTCATTTTTATTCATTTTAGTTTTTTCAAAAACAATAGTACACCCTGGACTGGCTGCCAGCCAATCGCAGGGCACGCTAACCAGTCGACACCATGCCGCCCCAGGCGGCTACGGAAACTCTTAAAGATATGGGAACATTTATCAATTGAAGCATAAAAAAAACAAACAGAAATAAAGGGACATCATGGTACTAAAAAGAAAAAAAAACATTTTTCAAGCATGAATCCAAATATTGATGCGTGATCCACCCTACGGTTTATTCATGACTGATTAGTGAATCCCAACTAAATAGAGCTTCGGAAACATTTGTTTTTGGGTCTTTACTTTGATTTTGAAGCCAAACCAAGCGACACTAAAACTCCATGCTGAGCTTTGGTATGATAAAATGGAGAAGCGCCTCAGAGTATTGTATAAAAATCAAGTTATTTAATAATAATAATTAAAAAAAAGCTGCTTATCAAAAAAAAAAAAAAAAAAAAGCTTATAAAAAAAAATAGACAGGTACATCGCCATGTTGGTATTTTGCCAAATAAATTTTCTTAATTATTTGAAGCTGCTAATAATAGCAATGTGTTAAATCCAGATTCAAATGACGAAAGATAAGGAAAATAATAACTTTTTTTTTTAAAATTCATTATTATACATGCATGTCTCAGCATTTGAAACCAATTTTAGAAAGGCAGACATGTCGACTTAAGCATGAAAGCTGACTCAATATAGGGAGGCAAACATCTGCTTCTGTTTATCCCTTCTAGTAAATGGACATAAACTATTTGGCCCGGGGACTAGCAAAAACCTGCTCTTCACCTTTCACCAACACTGGAATAGGTGAGGTGAGCATGAAACCAAAACAAGGAAAATCATGTGAAGAAGTTGATCATGAGCAATTAACTTGCCCTTACATTTTTTAACGGCTGAATTAGTCCTTTCAATTTGCTTCATTCCAAACTGTACAATTTCGATTACTTTTGGCAAAGAGCTGGAGGTGAAACTGTTCTCATTTCCGCGTCCATTGCGGTTCTGTTGAACGTTCTTCGACATAACCCGCCACACTTTCCGTAACCGCTTACCAGCACGTCATACCTTGAGTCGCGAGGCTAATGCTAAGGCAAGTCCCATCACGGTAAAACAAAGCAGATGTCCGCACCAGCACACAGCTGGAATTAATATTAAGGTGGATTGAGATTACATGCTTCACCCCCCCCCCCCCCAATAAAATAAAATGTCACAGCAGAGTCTTTTAGGGATGAGCATTCTAGTACTGATGTGATTTTTACATGCAAACAAATTAGCGTATTTTCTGGACTGCTAATTAAAACAGAACAGAGCCAAGAGAAAGAAAAAAAAAATCGAAATTTATTTCGCGTATTTTCGGAACTATAGAACGCCCCCTACTGGTGAAAGAAAAATCCGCAGAAAAGCCGCATCTCAAAATCAAAGAAAAAAGTAGCGGCTTATAGTCTGGAAAATACGGTATATAAGTGCCAATGTTAACAATGAAGCGTCCCTTTTATTGGTTGACCGCTTGGCACTCACCTGACAAAACGTTATGAGCTCAACTGCAGAACCCTTTGACCAACTTAAAAATGACATGGCACTTTAAACTTTTATTCCAAAAGTCGTGTTTATTGACACAAGAAATATTCACATTTTAGGAAGTTCACTTTCTTCGTCTTACCTTATGAAACTGTAACACAACTAAATCGTCGATTGAATAACAAGCTTTTGTTGTGAAACGTGACCGGGGTCAATGATCGCGTTGTCACTGATTTTCCCCGCAGGCGCATTCCTTCAGGGTTGCGAGGGCTTTTATTATTGACCCAATGACTGGAAAGTTGCAGTAATTTGACAACAGGAAATGCCACAGCTGTATATTCTCTCGTGTCACATGCAGGCTACGCGACTGGGATCTTTTATGACAGTCACAGAAGTTATTTTAGAATGCCATTGTCAGACCTTTCCTTCCATCATGTCGCACAATGTGAATGGAAGATGTGATTTTATGACCAAGATTTACTATTTTATGATTGGGAAAAAAAAAAGCTTTGTAAAGATCTGATTATTTGTTTCTGGTTGAAGATAATTTTATTGACGTGCATTCACTAGCAAAGTATTAGGTAGAACTTCTCAATTTAACTCATTCGCTGCCATTGACGGATATAGAAGCCAAAAAGTGCATTCATTTTACCTACCATTGCAAAGATGGTCACTTTTGGGAGAACTTGCATATCATCAGACTGGAAGGTATAATCATGTTGTTTTATGTATACGCGTCGGTAAATATTTGCGAGTACGTCATTTCTGATGCTGCTTTTCATTCTATTTGACTGTGCCGTTGTACCTAACGTGATGGCCAATGAGTGAAGGAAAGTTCACGTATGAAGCGACGGCGCCAGTAAATTGATGAAGTGATAAAACTATATTTGATATGACCTCTTGGAAATGAAGTTGCTTTTTTTCTTCTTCTTTTCTTTTAGAAGCGTGGCTCGATCGAAAAAGAGTTTGGGGTGAATTTAGTCCATTTTATCTCATCAAGTGATTATGAGTGAATTCCTCACAGCATTTTTTTTCTCTTTTTTTTTTTAATTCAGTGCACCAGTTGATTTTGAGTGCATCCCAATGTTGTTTTTGTCTGGCTTCATTTTCCGGGCTTGTGTACACCTGTAACCGAGATGCAGCTGCTTTGTATCTTGTGCCGTGATTTGATCACATACGTTAGTTGTGCATGGTTAAAATCCGGTTAAGGCAAGGAATTTTCCCATCTTCCCCTTAAAAAAAAAAAAAAAATGAATGTCCATTAAGCACATCTGAATCATGTGCAACCAATCTTTGTTTTAATTCAATTCAATTGACTTTTAAATTCAACCTAAACTTAAGAAAAATATTTTATCATCAAAATGTATTTTAGCACTCAGCGTTGTTCAAATATTTACTTTGGGCCTGATTCGTCATAGAGCTGTTTTTATAATTGGGAGGGAAAAAAAGCATTGAGATAAAAAAATATATATATATATACAAACAATTTTTGGAGAAAAGTTGATAAGAGAGCAATGTCATGGGATAGATTGTCCATTGGGAAGCAGCCAGATAGATCAGCGGGTGTTGTAGATCATATTATATTGCACGGTTTGGGTTTCTGAAGAAGCTGATGTTCTTGTTGCAGCTGAGTGGGCGTGTTCCGACGGCGAGCGATCCTGGGGCCCGGCCGCGAGCGAGACGCGCTCCCGAGGCACACAGCTGCGACCCATGAAGACCGTGATTTCGGACTATTTAAGATGCGCGTCGGATTATTGTTCCCACGTTGCTCTCAACCTTGTGCTCATGTTATAGTTCTCGCCTCGTTTTTGATCCGTGTATGGTGTATTGTATGTTTATGTTATTTAGGATTCAGCTATTCTTCGGCTCGATTTCCGTTCTCGTTTTCGCGTTTGGACTTTCCCTTACCCTTCGGAGGTGAGCAATTGTCGTTTCGGTCATCTTGCGTTGCAAGCTCTTTTGGTTTCTCGTTTTGATTTCCTGGTGTGAGTTGGTCCACCAGCGTTTTGCGTTATCGTCACCCGACGACAGTAATTATAGATATTCCAATTATTACCATAAATTGATAGCAAGATACCTTGCCTATTGGTTTCTGATTGTTTACTAGCGGTCCCAATAAACCTTGCCATATCTCATTTCCTCCTTATCAGCGTTTTAAGGATCCACATTCGAGGCTGGAAAGCGGACCTCACAGCTGAAGGTTTGGAACATATTTTCCCATCGTCGTCCTTTGCTCTCTCGCTCCAAATCTTCTCACACTCGTATATGGGAATATTCCAATTCCTCTCAAGCTCAGACGCGATGAAAAGTGATCCATCTAAACCTTATGGACGGGTTATTCCAGAACAAGCACAGCCCAAGTCAAGACAACATTAGGGAATGCAATTGCAACACTTCTTACAACCCTTCCACTCGGGATTATTTACTTACTGCAGCACAAAAAAATAAAATATCGGGCTTTTACGAATACATTTTTCCCACTAAAAATTTCCCCTTTTTCTTATTTCTTTTCTGTAAATAAGCATTTCTTACCGATAATAAAATATTCTTCAGTGCTCATGGAAAGGAACCTCACACTGTTTCTCCAATACAACTGGAAGTGTTTGTCCTTGTTCAACACCCTCACTGGGGAGTGGTATTTACTTGGGAAAAAAACTCACACATTCTAAGTCAATTTTGGAGTATGGCGGCGCAGTGGACGACCGGTTAGCACGTCAGCCTCACAGTGCAAAAATGCAGGGTTTGATTCCGGCTCTGGCCTTCCTGTGTGGAGTTTGCATGTTCTCCCCGTACCCGTGTGGGTTTTCTCCGGGTAATCTGGTTTCCTCCCACATTTCAAAAACATGTATGGCAGGTTAACTCATTTAGTGCCATTGACGGCTTAAGACGTTTATGTATTTATTTAGTTAATTGGACACTCAAAATTGCCCCTTGGTGTGAGTGTGAGCCCGGATGGTTGTTTGTTTTTGTGTGCCCTGCAATTGGCTGGGATAGTGACCCCGCGACCCTCGTGAGAAGTGTATTGGATAACGGATGGATGGTGTTTTGAGTAAATTCCGCTAGTTTATTGGATTAAAAAAAGCCACTGCAAGGAAGTTAGTTTTTAGTTTTAGTTTTTCACATTGCACATTCCATACACAAGGGGACTCAATGTGATTGAGGATCGAACCCTCAACAATCTCCACATTTGGAGACGGCCACTCGTCACCTCAGATATGGCTTTGTTGGTGAGTAAATTGCTGGTATCTCCAAAAGGAGGTCAAAAACTCATTTTGGAGGTGGGATTCCGAGGTTTTCACCTGACACCAATAATATTCTAATCCACATTAGTGGTGTCATGGCTCAGGTGGAGAGCGGCTGTCTCCCAACTTTGAGGTTATGAGTTTTATCCTCCACCGCAATGAGTCTCTTTGTGTATGAAATAAAAAAAAATAAAAAGAAGAGCTTCAACCTCAGAGTGCCTTTTTAAATTTAATAAACTTTTATATTAAATATTTACTCAAAAAATGGTTCTAGTAAAATTGAGTGCAAAAACTTTTTAGGATTTTTCTAATGAATATCACTCCCCATTTTATTTTTATTTTTATTTTTTTTACGGCGCAGGCCCCAAAAATGGATGAGCAATATGGGATGCTAACGAACAAGGACAAAAAAATCTTATAGTACAGTGGGCTGAATCGTATCCTGAAGGTACCGTGTTTTGGACTCCTCATCAAATGTGAAGTCAAATGAGAACTATAGGCTGTAAAATGCTTGAAGCGTATAATGAAGTTACTACTTGCTCGTTAAATGTGATCATTTCAAATATACATCAAGGATTCGCAAATAAAATATACATAATGGATTTGCATTTATTATACAGAACTTGTATAGAATCAAACTAATAAATAACTTTTCGAACAACAATACAAACAATTGATTAGGCGATAAACAGAGATACTGTACGTTAGTCAACGTGTAGTCGAGAAATACTTTTAGTGGACTGCAAATGTATTTGTAATAGGATGCATAGACATAATATACGCGGAATATTTCTTCAACAAAAGTCCATCATCATTGTTCCTCGTCAAAGGAAAGCTTTCAATTCAATTTGTCAGCATGGCCAATTGCTGTCATGAAATCTTGCTCTTTGTAGATCCAAACCAGCTCGTCATGACGGCTCCACCTGCCGCTGCAGTCCGACAACACTGCAAATACACAGAATTTCAAGACAAACGTGCACAGCAGCCATCGATCGCACTCAAATAATCATCAAGTGAATATTTTCAAGGTGTTTTCTGAGAGGGTGACGTGCGAAACCGAAACATTCCTACTCCCTTCGAGTTTCCAATTTTTTAACGTAACTGACCGGTGCCTATTGTTGTGTTACTCATTCGTGTTCTTGCCACCAAATCTCCAGAATATAATTCCGATGGAACAGATGTTGTTGTTTTTTTAACCCAAGTATGTGAATTATGTGATGTTTTTGTGTTGACTAACAAAATAGTCCAGATTGTATTTATTACATCGCCCCGCGGGCCTGTTCTAAAAATAGCTCCCCGCTAATGAGACCGCGCCATGCTGCCGAAATGATCATTTGAAGAAGTAACCACTTGCAGAGATTGCTTGCTCAAAGTCGAGTGTTTCAAACTGATATTTATCGGTTCCCTACCTCGTTCAACCATTGAGAACTCATGAATGTGACCAGTGTACTTGCATAGATGAAGCTCATTAATCATTAGTAATAACATATAATTAAAGATAGTTGGCGCAAATTGTGCACATATTCATCAGTGCCAAACAAGTCGACCTCCGTTTCAATAAGCCTCGCGAAAACAGACTCGGGGTTAGATTGCCTTGAAAGACCCTCCAAGTGTAAAACAACAATGTAGACTGGACAAGGCTGACGGAAATATACCGCTTCATAATTTGCACTCATATTGTTCCTACAGTTTACCCAGTTGTTCCCTTTAAATGAAACGTAAAGCCGCTTAACATAAACGTGCCAAAAGGAAATTATATCAATCATTATTTTAGAATCATAAATCATTGACCCCAAGGTTAATTACAGACAAACACGTGTTCTTGTATTAGTCACTATTCTGGTACTTTAGGGAAACTGGGTAAAAAAAAAACAAAAAAAACATACTGTATGTAATCAAATCCATAGAAGCAAACTCGTATTGGGCGTCCGGACACGTTGGAACGTGTCCCAGCCATCATCCCGACAACATTGATATAGCCCTCATCACAGGAATCAACAAGTTTGCCAAGTCCTCTAAGGGCGATCAGTCTAAAAACTGCCCCAGAAACGTCTGGGATCGCAATTTGACAGGAAAATGTAAACCTACCCAGGAAGAAAACTGCCCCCACCCCCAACAACTCAGCCAAAGCTTTTGCACAGAAATGTAACTTGGAAGTATACTCACATTATTGTAGCTCCATTTCTGTACCTTGCCGGTTTCTGTTTCAAACGACAACAACGTGCGTGAGGATAACGTAAAGACGACGGGATGTTTTGAAGGCACTGCGCATTGTGCTCTTACCTAGAAATCATATAAGATCCCAATCTGTGACGGACGTGGGTCCTCTGTTTTCAATAAAAGGGACATGATTAGGTTCATGCAAAAGACTATATTTAATACAAATACACTGCCAAAGGCCCAAGAGAAAAAGTCTACACACCCCGGTTTATAAATAGAGCAGTGGTCTCTAATCTTTTTTTTTCTTTTATTGCAACAAAAACAAACGCAAATCCAATGGATATTTTTTTATGAGACTTAATATGGTCACTCTTGTAACGCATCAAGCACTACAGAACAACGATAACGTGCATGAACGAGCAACACAAACATTTTGCAGATATTACAATAAATGGGAAGCCACATTTTTAAGCCACGATATTAGCGGCGCTCTCCTGACATGTGCCAACATAAGAATAATAAATAAACCAAAATTACTGCAACTTTTTATTTTCTTTCATCTTGGCGGTCCAAAGTGGCCCGCAGCGCAGTGCTGGTTCGCAGCCCGGTGGTTGGGGTACCACTGATGTACAGTTTTCCCTCTCTAATTTGCGTTCGGTTAGCACGGATTCACTCAATTGTGGCATTTCATTTCATTCCACTTCAATTTTTCTTTTTTTTTTTTTTAGGAGAAATTTGTTTGACAAAAACCTATAACCTGTCCAACCCATTTCACGAGCTGAAGTAAAAGTAAACATGTGGTTGCAAAAGTGTGCACACCCTTCTATAGCTTGGAAAGTAGTTGTAGCAGAATGAATCAATCACATTCAAACTCATGTTAAATAGGCGTCAGTCCACACCTGCCACCATTTACAATGCCAATCCCAGATCAAATTCTGCTGTTCTCATGGGCTGGTTTTTGCATGTTTAATTTTTGTTTTCAACCATAAGTCTGAATGTTCTGTGCTGACAATGACTGCTATTTGGAACGGTTCATGATTCCCTCAACGTTGACTAAGCCCCCACTTCCAGCAGAGTAAAGCATGACGTTACCCACCACTGTGCTTCACTAGATGTATTTGATTCTTTTGGCGATGAGAAGTGTTTAATTTGCGCCTGGGCCGTCCAAGTTAAAGCATTAACCGTGGAGGATAATTAAAATTATTTTATGCTTTAACGCAGTTTTATCTACTTGTGGCGGTCTATAAACTCCTCTCAGTTGTGCAGCCCAATTTAGAGGTGAGTCACTGGTGCGGAGATTTACAAACAGATGTAGGTGTTTTTTTTTCTGCTGGTCTATAAATGAATATGTCAAAAAAATGCTGACTGAATATAAACGCGGTCGGGTTCTGAGATCAGCAGACTTGGGTCAATTAGTGGAGCGCAGAGTTCAAAGCAAACATGATTTTGCTGTTATTCGCCATGCAAAAGGATTCAGCTGCAGACAAAAGTTCAAGTTAGCCCCAAGTGTAAATGCTTTTAAATCCAGAATTAAAACATTACGTTTTAATGATATCTTATTTATTATTGTTTTTATATATATATATATATATATATATTTATTTATATATATATGTATATATTTATATATATGTATATATATATATATATATATATATATATATATATATATATATATATATATATATATATATATATATATATATATATATATATAATGTGCTTCACGAAACAATATTACAGGCAAAATAAGACAGTTAAATTTCAAACGTGTTTAAGACATTTGAAAAAATATATGAAGAATTTAGGACATTTGAAAGCAAAGTAGTGAACTAAAAGAGTTGTTTACTAACATCACAAAAAATAAATAAACCATTTATATATATATATATATATATATATATATATATATATTGTTTCATGAAGCACATTGAGATACCTTCTGTATAAAATGTGCCATATAAATAAAGCTAGCTTGCCTTGCCTATACATATATTTGTCCCGTGTTAATTCATCTTGTGCATTGTGTTGGCTTGAAAAAAAAAAATCCCAATATTCCGCAGCACTTGTTTAACAAAATTGTTGCAGTTGTTTATTAGTAGTCCCTTCCCTGTGTACTCCCCTTTTCTCTAATACAGCTGTACAACTTGTAAGTCACATTAATGGTGGAAAAGTTTCAATAATATTTATCTTTTTTATCTCGCAAAAACTCTGGCCCTTCAACAGGGGTGTGTAGACTTTTTGTATCCAAAATAAATCAGGGATCATGACCACTGGCCAGGATTGCCCTCCATCAACATGCAACAAAGCAATACTGAACAAGTCGTTTTCAAATGACCAAACATTGTATGGTGGGCGTGCATGTATGTGTGTGTGTGTGTGTGCGTGTCTTTGTGAGAGAGAGAGAGAGAGAATTATTATTATTATTCTTTTATAGTTATCTATTCCTGTTTGCCTGAAACGTAGTGTGTTGTGGGATTTAGCACGTTTTCTCCTCTGTATTCAGCTCAGGGTTAAGACAGAGAGAGAGCGAGTGAGAGAGTGAGAGCGAGTGAGAGATTGTCACGTATGTCACGGTGCACATTGATTGTACAATTTAACACATTGCTTGGCTTTGAAATAATTGTAGTCTGCAGACGTGAAATGCATCTACTAATTCGTGCAACTGCTTCGGCGACCTCGTTTTATGATGGCTGACTAGGTTACTCATCCGCACCTTGACCGCTCTGGCAAATCTTTTTCCACGGCCTGTCACGTTTGCCCAAGCCACACTTCAGTGCTGGGTCAGGATTATGCTTGTTTTCCCCCTGGTTGCTGTGGGCGCCACGAACATAATGTCAACGCTGACTTGTCAATGATATTTCCAGGACAGTATCCCTGTTTTAAGATTTATGTCATAAAATGATTTTTTCCTGACTTTGCAAAAAAAAAAAAATCTGACCTCTGCATTCAACTCATCCCCGTACTGAAGATGAGAGTCACAGAGCTTTGTTGTGCCCGGGGTGATTTAAGAACCTTGCTTAAAAGACGCTGAAGCCATTAAGGCCAGCAGGTTTTTTTTTTTTTTTTTGAGCCATGGAACCTTCCGCCACAGCCTGCATTCTTAACAACTCACAGCTGCGCCACCACTTTGCACGGAGTAGCAAGATTGTTGTTCAGTGTCAATTACAGCAGCACAGTTAGCCAATCCTCCCCTGATTGCGCTATAAAACTTGTTTATCTTCCTGCCCCTCTGACCCTTAACCCGAGAGTTTACCTGATTCCAATTTAAAGATGCTATCTGTTTCCTCCCCAAGTTCTATTTGCTTTAAAAGTTTGCTTCTCAAAGAACGATTACACCTCCATCATCGTTCCTGTTTGGGAAATGTCATGGGATAATAAACTTTACAATCCCAATTTGCTTCCCGAGCCAAATTCATTTCCTTCCTATTGTCCGTGCTCTCATTAAAGCTTTCAACACACGTAATTTCTCATTGTCCTGCGAATCTGTCCTCATAGAAATGTGAAATTCCTCTTACAGAGAACGATCGACGAGTTGTCCGTGTGTTGTTTTTGATTCAATGAAGTATCACCAACGTGCAGTGCAGCCGAAGGTCACCAGGTTGACGTCTGTTAGCAATTCATGGGTAGGCGAGCGCCGCTTAGATCTCAAACGTCCTGCCTCAGAATGATGAATAGCTCTCTCGTATCACACCCAGCGCCAAATGCTTGCAAGTGTTTCATTAAAAGGCGCAAAGACATTGACGGGGCATTTGCAAACAAATCAATTCTGCTTTTATGTTATCCACCTGAGCGTTTATTTGGTAGCCCGATTCTGGAAGTGATGTCATTGGAAGTTATATCATATTAATTGTTTTGTTTAGATCAATAGAAAAAACTAAACAGCAGCGTTGCATCAGGGGCAAAATATTGACTTTTTATGTAAAAAAAAAAAAAAATGTGGAATTTTGGTGAGGATTATCAGTCATTAGGTTAAAATCTGGGTTGGTGATGTTCAGCCGATTTTCGTCTCGTCGATACAGACAAAGTATGCAGAAGAATATTGATGGAAAATCACAGAGGCATTTTTTCTTTGGCACAATTTTGATTCTAAAATGATCCATATGTTTGCGTTTTCAGGCCATTTTTGGGCTTGCGTTGATATCAAGAACGTGTTCAAGGTACGGTTGGTCGGATCTCACGTGTCTCATTGATGATTTAGCGTAACTTTAAGTTATAGATAGGAACTTGTTGATTGGCCAGCAAATCTGCTGCGGAATGCACGTTGTCGCTCAGCCTGGTCAATTTTGACCACGTGTTTGATCACACGACTGGGAACGATTCACGAGATGAACACTCCATAAAAACATCATTCAAGCAGCCAAAGATTATGGGATTAAATAAACCCAATTTTACAACATTCCTAAAAAAAAAACATTTGATAAGTTCAATTTTTGAGACCTCGTAAATCCATAAAAAAATGTGCCTTTTATGTCTGTGGAACATGTTGGTGGTGATGTTGCATCTTGAAACTAGAGACTTGAACTCCACTATTGGCAGGGGTCGGGGTTTAGTGGGGCGTACAAAAGGATTCGTCCCCGCTGGGTTAATAGAAGAGCCTTTTTTTTTTTTTTTTTTTGCTGCGTTCACAGCTACAAGTCTTTTGGGGCATGTCTCTATCTGTTTTGCAACCGTTTAGAAACTGAACGAAATGTTTGCCCATTCTTCCTCGCGAAACAAATTGAGCTCATTAAGGTTTAATGTACAAGCTTTTCTGAGTAGCAGATCTTTCCAAACGGATTCAGGTCTGGACTTTGGCTTGGCCCTTCTAACTCCTGTGTGCATATTTTGCTTTGAACAATTCCAATGTAGATTCTGCTTTACGATGGATTCGTTATCTTGTCGGAAGGTGCAGTAAAACTCTTGTTTTTTTTTTTTTGTTTTTTTGGTTGTTTTTTTTTTTGCAGACTCCAACAGGTTGTCTTCCAAAATGGTTCATCTTCCCATCAATTTTAAGCATCTTCCCCTGAGTCTGATGAAAAATGGTTTTCCATTGAGCCCATAACGTTCAATTTTGGTCTCATGACAAACATCAAACGGGATTTTTTATGGTTGTCTTGGAGAAACGGTTTTCTTTTTGCCCCTTTTCCATCAAGTGTGCCACTAATTTCCCTATGGACAGACTCTGCCACCTCAGCTGTGGATCTCTGCAATTCATACAGAGTTTTCTATAATGTATAGATTTTTTCCCAATTAAGTGAAATTTGGAAATTTATGGATTCACAATTTCAGAGGTCTCACGGCACACTAATGTGCCCTGGCACGCCAGTTGAGAATCACTGGATTAGAATATACTCGTTTAACATTAAAGTTTCTGGCAGGCAAAAAATAAAAATGTCTTATGAGCGTGACACACTACAGAGAAGTGTGTTGTTAATAACCCTACAAAATTGGAATGATTTAAAAAAAAAATCACTAAGTGAATAAAACGAGGCTTCAAAATGATGAACAATCCATCCATTGTCTGTGCTGAAAAACATGCTACTTCATCTAGCAACATTCTGATGCCTTCACACCCCAAAATATTTGAGCCTGAATCAATTTCTGACGTAGAACGCAACAACCAACCTGAGAATCAACCTTGAATAGTTTGAGTGATAATTTTTTTCTTGCTATTTCTAATTTTGCAATTTATCATTAGCCATTAAAAAACAGGAAATTAATCAACACAGTAAATATTTTGTCACTTCGCCCAGATCGTTTTCTTAAGTTCTTACACAGTACAGTCGTGGAGGATAGCCTCATAACCTCGTACTTGACTTGGCAGCTAGCAGTTAGCATCATGTTGCTACTATTTCATCCCAGAGGCATTTCCAGTATTTTTTTTAATTATTTCAACCTTGCACTGACATCAGAATCAGAGTGAACACGATGGCTGTTTGCTGTTACTTGCTAATATTCTAAACTTTGTATCATGGAAGACGGCGGTTTTGTTCCCCCGCTGCTCTGTCGTTGTAGTCAAACAGACTTAACAGGCTGCACATTAATGTGGCAGTTATGTTGACAGAGCTGACTTTCCCATCAAAACAATGTCGGCGGAAACCATGTTAGCAGGGAGGAGAGTCCCTACAAATGATCTGGAGCATAGCCGTTAGCTTAGCTTAGCTTAGCTTAGCATCTGCAGTAAACACACAGCTAGCTAAAAGGGAGTATGCTGTCTTGAACTATTTATATCTATGGCTGTTTTTTTTATTAAAGTGAGCAGTGTACGCATCTCTTTTTTTTTGTTATCAATGGCATCGAACCATTAAAGAGGTGAAAAAAGCAATTGCTATTATCGTGGTGCTTGACCATGTCCTTATTCTCTGCACGAGCGCCAACAAGATAAGTTTGGATAAACTTTTCAAGCAGATTTAAGTTATGTTTTGTATTTTCAGTCATTTTGTACCATACTTGGTATTTCTATGACAGGAGAAAAGTACAAAACGATAATTCTCTAATGTATTGGGTGTTTTTAGGCCACAAAAAAAGTACTTTGACGTAATGGACAATCTGGTCTAACGGACGAGCCCTTCCACCAATTAGTTCCTTAAATTGAGGATCCATTTTAGGTGGTAAAGGAATTTAATCTTCCTTTTTATATACAGTACATCTTGTCTTTCATTCATTTCATAACATCAATGTTTCTAAAAAAACATTACAAGCCAATGCACAAAGTAATTGTTTAGCGCTATTCGTAAACATGTTCATTCAAATTCCTGACATATTTTACATGTGCGTTCCTGAACAATTCATATCTAAACGTTTTCTGCACACCACCTGGCGCAAATGCCAGCTAGCTTCAAGCTGAAATTACTTTAATAATTTTCACGTGTTTTTCAGCTCCACAAATTGCTTTGAAAAAAAAGTATCAAAATGAAAAAAGCTCAAGGCAAGGGTGGGCCCACGTCATGTGATTATGAGGCTATTGTATTTTTGTTTTGCTTGTTTGATAGTTAAGGCCATTCTTTGTATTATTTGGTTAGAATTAGATTTGACATTTATCATGAACTCTTATTAAATAAGTATGAATTATTCTTGTTTACAACAAAAAAAAACGTGACTAAAAGTTTGAGTTCTCGTTGGCTTAAACTGGACTAAAGGCTTTTGGAGATTGTCATGCCTAAAAATGATCCCATATAGAGATGACAAAATGGGACTGGGGATAATAAGCATTTTTGTCCAAACGACTGCGACTCAAACCGAAAATAACTTTTAAAAACAACACTGCAAAGACGCAGAACACGGATGCAAAAACGACTGATGCAATAACGGCGAGTACAAGAGCTTATCTAACGTGACAAATTGAACATAACTTTCTAGCCATCTCCTACACTATGACCATGAAATGTTTTCCAACACTTTGTGTACGCTTACCGTCAAGGTCATCCATTTCACCCGAATGCAGTTTTTTGCGTAATTTGACATGAACACCATAGCGCGCTGTTAGTGTTCCTGCGTCGACCGAATCCAAATTGACTGCAGCTGCACTTTCTCTTTGATTTTATAACATTCCACAGCTTCTCTTTACATCGTTTATCTAATTCATGGCGTGCGAACGCACTTAGACCATGACTAAATTCACATTATCCAACTTCACAAGTGCTGAAAGTAAATGTCAGCCCGCGTCTTTTGAGAACCGCGACTCTGTAGTAGTCAGGTCATCTCATCCTAAATGCGCCATCGCTGCAAAGTCTTTTCATATGGAATGCGCTGTGTAATTAGTCGTTTGCGTTCCTCACTCGACCTTGGTGAGCGAGCGCGACCGAGACGCCAATGCACACGCCATCACGTTAGGGATTTTAGTGGAACAGATCATTTGGGAATTAGCAAATAGAAGCACCGGTACCTTTTGTGTGATTAGACGGACGAGAGTAAATATGAGCAGTAGTGCTCCGAAGATGGAGGTGATGATGAAGCCGAGCTTGTACAGGTCTCTCAGTGGTCTTCTCTGAGAGGCCTTCACTGACCTGGTTACATAACTGTCTGTAGAAGATTACACACAATGTGTGACCTCTGAGGCTCCAAGTAACATCAGAGAAGCCCTCAAGATGATTGATGATCCCACCTGTGCAGCCTTGTGTGGGGGGCGTGTTAGGTTGCTCCGTGCTAGAGCCAAAGAACTTTGCGTATTCATACTGGCAACTCCAGTCCACTGGCGCGTCGCTTGTCGTTACCAGCTCCAAATAAACGGACAGCACCCTCGAAGCTCTCTGCAGCGCTTCTGCCGGCGACCCTCTGTAAAGCACTTCAAAACTCTCCGGCTTGTCCTGCAATGGGTATGGGGAAACGTTGCGTCAGCTTCTGTCTGTTTGCACGTCAACGTTTTTGTTCATACGCTCACCTCAACCTCCTCGTTGATCTGAGGAACACATTTCTGCGAGTAGATGTTGAGGATGAGTGCTCTCAAAGACTGAACGTAGCTATAGTTGACCGAACCCCTGTTGTATTTGAAGTGGGTGGTGAGGAGCTCCAATATCCAGGGTAAGGCAGCTTTCACGAAGCAACACTTGCTCTGCATGTGGCGAATCAGGAAAGTGGAAGATTCAAATGAAGGATGGTCATAATCATAGAAGTGATGGTCAGACAGAAGTTCTGTCCCATGTATAAAAATGAGCCTTATTTCATCTTGAAACAATCCAGGCCAAATGGAATGTGCTCGTTGGCTGATTTTATCTCATCAAATTTGCAGCCTAGAATAGAATAAGAAGAGAATGCTGGGACAGCCTCTATGGGAAGTTGAGCATTGAATTCGGGATGAAGAACATTCACGGAAAGCGTCTCCAATCTCCTGATTGAATGTCGGAAATTAACCCAGGAAAAGTAAATTAGTAGGTCGGCATCATTTTACTCATTCATTCCATAAGACATACATATACCTTTTCAAAAATGTCATCCCCGCCTCCCTGTTCATTAAATGACTCCTGAAAAATTGAGTTTGTAATTCCTAAAAATATAATCTGCCATCTACCATTGATAGGCTCAAAAAATGTTCATTGACCAATAATGTTGTGTTAATGGAAACTTTAAACCATGAAGGAGGCGCCACATCAAATTAAAAGGGAGCTTACCAAAGATTTCTGTTCTATGAATGTGTAGGTTATCGAGCACCCGCTTCTCAATTGGTTATCCATCTGTGCAAACAAAGTGGAGACAGAACCATGTGTTTAGAACTTGTGTTATTAGTGTATTCAAACTCCGTCTGTTAAACTGAAATCAATAGAAATCTAGTTCATGGAAAAAGTAGCTTCGCCTGTGTGTCATTGATTAAATTAATCAATACCATTAATAATAAGAGTTGACAGTTGACCTCAGAAATGTATTGATTGTCGCCATCTTGCATGTGTTAATGGCCTCAAAGCAGTCTATCAAAACCAGATCCTTCAAGTCTCACACACTGACTCTGAGTCACATGCATTTCCAGGGATTGGCGGATTGCTATATTGTTAGTCACCAACAGAATAAGAGAAAAGTTTCTTTCAATTATTTCCATGTTATTTCTTTCTTTTTAAATTTTTTTTAAACTATATTCTGTATCGTCTTTTTCACTTTTTTTAATTTGTTAAAATAAATGTAACCATTCTACTTAAAAAAAAAATATTATTTATATATATATTTTTTTTAACTATGGACAATGTTATTGCAATTGCATGAACTCATTCACTACAAGCTGAGTATAAAAAAAAAAAAAAAAAGGATCTTTGACGTCTTTAGCCGTCAATGGCAGTGAATGAGTTAAGGATTGTAGCGGTGACCTGATTCATTGTCTCGGTGTAAAACGTTGTTCCGTAAAACAAAAGCAGCAACATTACGCTGCTTTTTTTATACCCAGCACAGCAGTGTTCCAGATTCAGAACTTGGTGGTGGGGATGCATGGTTGTGTGTGGTCTGAGATGTGTGTCAGCGTTATATTTGTGCTGTTATATACAACTGCCGTGAAACCATCACCAAATAATGTGTCAGTGATCTGGATCCCATTCTGAACTAAACTTTATGTGCATTTATCTGCATGTACCAATTTCGCAAGGCGACTGTAGGTATTCTCAAACAGACTCAATTTGATGAAAGCAACCTCATTATCGAACTTTCACAGCAAAATGTATTCTTTTTTAAAAAAAAAAAAATTGACAAATCTTCGTGCTTTGGGCCTTTTTGCGCCATTACAATTTTCCACCTTGCCGTTGAAGCCTCTGGAAACACCTACCAGATGTTTGAGCGTCCGCAGGTGGTCCCTAGTAATGGAGTGTCTGCATGGTCCAGGGACCTCAGCCATGGACAGAGGGAAGCTCAGGAACATAAGCACACACAGACACTTTACCTGCAACTGACACAAGCACATTTGCAATTCACCGTCAGCCGGCATGTTTGCAAACGTTGCAACCTGGAGACATTCACAATACACAAATGATGCACTTGCTTCAGGATGTATGCAAGCAACATTAAAATGGCCACATGAAAAAGGAAACTTGACATTTTATGTTTTTTTTTTTTTTTTAATATAATTGTTTTCCTCATAATTAAGCGAGTCCAGTTTGCAGGAACATTTAGTGGTGATGAAAATATGGTGCAATTTCAATCTAATTGTCTTTCCTAATGTGAAGAAATGCCAAATGAAATCAAAGTCAATTAATTTAACAGAATACAGCAAATACAGCAAGAAAAAAAAATTATATTTTGAGGAAAAAAGAAAGGCCAAAGCGAAAAGACACCTGCGACTTCTTTGCTTGTGACGTTAGCATCGCCAGAGAGGACAGAAACACACACGAGCGAACGCACAAATTGAAGTGAACACATTCGGCATGTGATATATAGTGAACCCCGTGAGTAAAACAAAATAATAAAATAAAATAATTAATCCCTTCCCACAGACTTAATAAACTGGACTTCAAAGACCCTGTAAAAGGAAATTGCAATTTGTTTCTAAATGCATTGCACATGTTTGACGATAATTGCTGAAAACATTCAAAGACCAAACTATGTATTATGGAAATGTTGCGTCAAACTTTTTCCACTTTTTTTTTTTTTTGTAGCTAAATGGTTAATGGGCCATCATTTTTATGGCACTTTTCTACCTTGGGCACTCGACGCTTCACACTATGACCTCATCTATCTCGAGGACACTTTGACATGGTCACAATGGCCGGAGCTCAAACCCACAACCAATAACTTGGGAAACGACGGCTCTTCCACCGAGCCAAGCCGCCCCGAACCCATATTTAAACACGTCAGCACCATCGGCTTTGTCGTGTCCGTGTGAGTGTTTGCAGCAGCTTCTGAGCTAACGCGCCCACTGAGTTTTACTGTCCAATAAAAGGTTGAAAAGTGCATGTGGTTTTGCATCTACCTTCTATTTCTTTTGGCTTGACAGGATTATGTCTCAACTCGAGTCAAAATGGAACCAATGTGTGTGGACCAAAGACTGTCAGTGATATTTCGTGCATTTGGCGATGTTTGTCCCGGATGAGGACAGCGTGGTCAGCTGCCATATTGGAGGTTTTTTGAATAAATTTTTTTTTTACATTATAATACAGATTAATTCTGATGACTACGGATTGATTTATTTATGCTGTCCTTGTATCAAAAAATTACTCAACTCATGCGCTGTATATGTGTATATGATGGATTTTGTTGAAATTTTGTTTTGAAAGGCAATAAAATTTAATCGTGGAAAAGGATTGCAGGCGAAATTGGAGGCAGCCTTGACTAGGGTTGAAGCGATTAGTCAACGAGTCGACATTATCCCTCCGCAGTGATGTTTAAAGCTTTCAATCGACGAATCGCTAACATCTGCTTTTGGCATATCGACTTCCGAAGGCTAACTGTACCGACGACCTTCCACTCGACCATTTGTTGCAAAAGCACCACTGTAACGCCCCTGTGCAGTCGTGAATCATCTGGCCAACGAGTTGACGCACGCTTCACAAATCCGTACGGTTGAGACGAAAGTAAACTGAGAGTAGCGGATGGCCTTGCTGGCTTTGGCCATTCCGATCGCTGCTCGTCTTCGAATATTCATACCTGTACCAGCACCAGGAAAATTGCTCTTCATCACCAAAATGCTTTGCCCAATCATATTCAGTCAGTAACTGTGTGAGAATTTTATTCACGACACACAACAACATCTGTGTTGCCTTCCGACGCTGTCATCATTCTTGTCGCGAGTGGAAATATTATACCAAAAAAAATAATGAAATAAAACCGCTTCCCCTCTTTGTCAATAGCGTTTATATTTTTCTGTGTATATAATTTGTTTGCTTCCGCTGGAAGTCGTTGATTGCGCAGCCTTGAAGTGGCGCGCACCTCGTGTCATCGTTCAGAGCGGGGGCCGTGTGGTTTTGTTTTAGACAATCTTGTTGAAATTATGGAATTGACAAATATGAATTGCATTGTGAATGATCCAGATCATTACAAGCTGTTGTATACCATCGTTGGTTTGAGTTTCACAATGCCATCAAAGGAAATGATGTTTTTCGCGCCCATTGAGTTCATCTGCTCGGTTCGTGCCGACTGGGGGAATCTAAGGTGAAAGTCGTTTATTCAAGCGCCGCTGCAAGCAATCATCTGATGGCAGGCTCGTCGAAGCCGCGTGAGACTTTGGAGCCCGAGGTTAAACCCACCGCCATACGTGTGCGAAGATAAGTTGTTATTTGCACGGGCCATTACCTTGCATTTGAACTTTCCGCAAAGGTAATGGCCCATACGTTGACACGACGTACGGTACTTGCTTCACTTCAAGCATCGTTCCAGTGTTTGTGTCATCCATGTCCGAAACGCAACGAGAGCTCCTCGGTTATTTCTTACGTGAGTGATAACACTTATTTTGGCAAGGGTTAGCCGCGGTGTTAGGTGTCAACACACAGTCAATTCCGCTTAAGATCTACACGATGACATGTGTTAACTTGTTCTTATTGAGAAATTAGTCAGAGGTTTATAAGTGCTGTACTTTTGAAACATCTGAAACTTGAGTTACCAACGGTCCAAGACTGTGAGGTGGGAGTTTTGCTAAGGTGGGCCTTGTCAGTCCGTCACTAAGTTCCTGTCAGTATTTTAATATTCGCGACTGAGGCAATTAGCATCTTGACATGCGTCAAGAGTCTGATGTGACGGAGAGAATCCAGAAACGTTTCAAAAAATATATTTTCCGTCTCAAATAATCAATAAACAGGAAATACCGTGAGTGTTTTAATCCATCTTTGCGGCCCGCCACGGCCCAGTCCAAAGTGGCCCAGGGACCGGTACCAGGCCGTGGCCCGGTGGTTGGGGACCACTGGCCTACAGTGCCGCACCTACGTGCGACGTAGTACCTGGAAGTCGACACCGTTTGGCTGACTCAGACCGACTGAGCAGTCGTGAAATACTGGAGCTCTCACAGACGGACTAACCCTCTGATGAATGCCCACCTCGGGTCTTTTGGTTACGACTGCCCATCAACACTTGCTCTGCTGGAGGTTGTAATAGGGTGTGAAAGCAAATCTTTTGCCCAAAGAACACTCCTTTGGTTGAAGCATCATTGGGTCAGCAAACCCCCACCTCGACAGACAAGAACTCCGGACCCATGTACATATTCTGAGTTAAGGACTTCACCTTATCAGTAGCTGCTAGTATGTTGAAGGTCCGAGGACAGGGGGTAGGGAACTCTCGTTACCAGAGAGCCATATTTTGCCTGTTTTAGATCTCTCGCTACTCCAAAAACACTTGATTCAAACAATCAGCACACCAACAAGCCCTCTAGACGCCTAAAACGATCCTGATTATTTGAATCAGCTTTTTGAATCAGGTTTTGGACGTAGGGAGAGGTCTAAAACAGGCAGGATATGGTTCTCGAGGAACCAGAGTTCACTACCCCTGTCGAAGGATCAGAGTCAATGAGCCGAATTGAGAGATGTCTCAATATGATATTTGTTTTATATATCAACTGAACAAAGACCACCTGGAAAAAGGAAGATGGGCAGTCTGATATGCCCCTCCCCTTCAAATATAGTAAATTGCAGTTTTTGCCAAATAACAAGAGGTAGGCCATTCTGCTCTTAGAACATTTGAAAATTAAGTTATACAAATATGCAAGCAGCGGCACAGTGGCCAACTGGTTAGCACCATGACGTCACAGTGCAGAGGTCATGGGTTCGATTCCATGCTCCCTGTGCGGAGTTTGCTAGTTCTCCCCGTGTTTACGTGGGTTCCCTCCAGGCACTGCAGTTTCCTCCCACATTCAAAAACATGCATGGCTGGTTGATTGGACCCTCTAAATCGCCCCTAGGTATGAGTGTGAGTGCGGATGGTTGTTCGTCTATGTGTGCCGTGTGATTGGCTGGCAACCCGTTCAGGGTGTACCCCGCCTACTGACCAAAGACAACTGTGACAAGCTCCCCCCGCCCCTGGCGACCCTCATGAGGAGAAGTGGTTCAGATAATGGATGGATAAATACGCAGGCATGGTGGGATGAGTAGATGAGACGACCTCCAGAAGTTGAAGGCAATTCTAATTCCCGGACGTTACTCCTCATGCAACTGGGGTAGAGCCGGATCAAGCGTTGACAAAACAAACTAATGAGAAGCAGCATGTCTGAAGTCGTTTTAATTGGAAAAGAGAGTACCTCCTGAAGGTTTTCTTGAGACAAAAGTGGAAAGTATCTCGCAGAAATGTGAACGTAGATGTTGTTATCATACAAGAGGACACACCTCCACCTGGGGCGGTTGGTTGACCCTGTGGATGGCACTGATGGTCTTGTTTCATGCGGGAGCCAGCGGAAATCAAAGGGAAAAGATTTTTTTTTTTTTGTTGTTGAATGGCCAAGGCAAAAAAATACGTCAGACATCGCTTTTATGGTGGATAATCTAATGGTGACTGAGTTGCGCATATTATATATTTTTGTTTGTTCATATATTAGCCTAGAAATCATGAATGATTTGCTATGGTTTGTTCGTTCATGACATCCTTTGGTGGGGGTGTAATCGCCTCCCTTCTTTGTCAACAGCGTTTATAGTTCACTGTGTAATTTATGACTTCCACTATCCACCTTATTCCCGGGGTTACTTCTGGAGAAAATTGTATCCAATCGATTACATCTGTGTATGATTATGCCTTCTTGTAAGACACTTCCTGTGAGAATTTGTATTTGTTACAGTGGTTTATTTGAAGTACACACACACACACACATACACACACGTCTAATATCATAATCCCCCATTGCATTAAAAAATGTCTTGCACAGTTTTGGAACTTCTTGCGCTGATGGCGCTTGTACTAACAAGCAGAAGAAGTTGAATGTGTTTGTGATTGCAAGAGACAATAAGAACAACGTTTTGAAGTGGCACACCGGACGACGGGAGAGTTTTGTTGTTGACAATCGCGACACTTTCCGAGCACTAATTTTATGACGTTGAGTGACGTGAAGCTTGTTTACATGAAGCGCCCCCTTTCATGTGGTTACGAATGCAGTGGACTCACGCAAACAGTGACCTCGTAGAAATTGTGTATTTGAAATCGTTTGAATTTCAGAGAAGCGTGTTCCATCCCAAGGACGGCATGGTACGTTCATCCGTCCTGGACAGACGCCCACTTTGGGGACAGATGGCGAATGATGAGAATTTTTCTTTTTTTTTTCCTTTTTAAAGGACGAAAGCGCTTTAAAAGGATGGGGATGGATAATGATTACTTTTATGAATAAGGACCGAGGGACAATGACGGAAGGGTGCCCAAGTTACAGACGGAAGACAGACCGTCAAAATTGGATAAAATCTATAAGAAACTGCAGAAATGGGAATTTCATCCCTGCGACAGAACGATCAATCTGTCTTTCCCAGACAGAAGCCCAAATTTGGGGCAGAGAACAAAGGACTGAGAATCGTCACTAAGGTAGTCCCTCACCGGGTTGAGTACCGCATATATAGAATTAGAATATTTGTACTTGGACCAGAATGAACTCTTGCAATATTGTAGCGTGTTCTAACCCTTCAACCGACACTTCAGTTGAGCGAAAGTGCGACGGCACCGCGACGATGCAAAAACACGTACGCTTTACACGTGGCTGTGTGAAGAAGCAATTGAGAATCAAAATACGCATCTCAAGTTGCGTTTCGTTTGAGCAAAGGGATAAAGTGCAAAGTGTAGCGTGCCGCATCGCGGTCGATTCAACATGTACAATCAAGTTGGGCGGTGCGATTAAATGAGCACCGTGATTGGCTGTCAGCTGTCAAATCAGTGCGCTGGACAAGAACTGGAAGTGATGAAAACGGCAAAACAGTGAAAATTTAAGCTACTTCTCAAGAACTTAATGATCTTTGTTCACATCTCCGCTATGAACATAATGGCTTGCTGGACAGAAGAGCACGAAGATGAATTAATCACTCTCATTCACGAAAGGCCGTCATTATTCGACATGATCATGAAAATGCTACGCAGTGACTCGCCACTCACGACATGGAGTCGTTCTACTTCTCACGCCTGCACAGAAGGTCCGGAGTAGTTGGCGTATTCGTCGGATTTTCTGGTGTGTTAGGTCATTTTCCCGTTCTCGTAGGCTGACGCCACAGTTGGCCACGACGGCTGACGTGAGATTGGTGTGTCGGATCAAGTTGTTTTTATGGCTAAATTTTGCTTTTGTGGCTATTAATCCAGTGAATTACTATTATTGTGCAAGGGGGAGGAGGGCTAAATGCGGACGGAAGTGATTTAAAAGGTTGAAGATAGAGGGCGGCGATTAGTATTATTTTTATGAATATGAACGTGTAAGGTCATGGGCGAAAGATGCGAACCGGACCGGCAAAATTGGGTAAAGCGCGTATCTCTGATTATTGGTATAGTCTACAGTACAGACGAGTACAAGCTATTTTATGATTGGTTTCATTTTCACTATGAATGATTTTGTATTGAATTAATTTTCTTGTGTTTAGCTTCACAATGCCAATAACGGAAAATACTTTTTACACCCGTCAAGTTCATCTACTGAGTTCGTGTGAGCCAGGGGGCAGCTACAAACAGTGAAAGCGAGCAATGCTTAATTATTTTATTTTGGAGCCTGGCCACTATGTCCCATGTGACAACACGCTATTCTATGGAAAATAAGATACAGTAAGACAGACTAGCTCATCCAAGTGAAAACATTTGCAGCGCTTCTCATAGTTACCACTACAATCACTGTAACGGTGGGTTGTGCTTTTAATCATTTGTAATTATTTGTCTCTGCCAGTTGGTCTAAATAATTCTTTGTCTAAAATAATTCTAGACGACTACACAAAAAAAAATCTTCAGTTGTTTAACCACACTGGCGGCAGTATTTCAGCTCATCTGAGAGGAACCAGAGAATAGCGGTTCAAGCCGCCCCTCAGTTCAAAGTGGTGTTATTGTAGTTTGGGACTTTTCATTTCAGTTTAGTTTTTATTTCGTTTTGTCTATTTATTTCTAATTCCGTAGTTTTAATTAGTTTGTCGAATAGATTTGTAAGTTTTTATTAGTTTTAGTTTTTTGTAATGTGGCGTATTTGTCAAGTGTGATTTTTTTTTAAAGGTAACACGTATTGCTCATTTAAAACCTCGAAAAAAGGTATTTGAAAATGTTCTTTCTTTACTAACAATAATGCTGACAACAAATCAAACATAACAGTTCACTTAAACTTATGTGCAATAAGTCCATGAAAAGTGCAGTTCATTAATTTAATAATCCATACTCAGTTTTGAGGGGGGGGGGGACGAACAAACTAATGACAATAGTGCAGTGTGCACGCAATCCCTCTATTATTTATCATGGTCTAATTGTTCTCTTTATAAAATCCTGGCAATTGAGCAAGACTGAGCGGACTTGTTAAATCAGTATACATAGTCGTCAAATTTAAGTCCATGCATATTCAAAGTGAGAGAGAGAGAGAGAGAGAGAGAGAAAATGCCTCACGACACGTTTCCGTGACGATTCCTTTGTTTTTGTCCAAGACGAAAGTCTAATCAATATAATCCCAATTGGCGCTCTGCCATTTTCTCCCAATTTTCGCTGTGATGCTGTTGTCTTATTTTTCTTTTTTCTACCCGTGAGACCTCGTTGTCGACGTGTTACGTCACTTGGAACGTCGAGGTGCCGTATGGCTGTACAACTGTCGTAAAACCGGCAAAGCCATGATTTACATTTGAAATGGTCACAAAAAGAGACCAAAACGAAGGATATTTTCCACTACGATTATTGTCTGTTTTAGTTAGTTTTGAGAGCAGATAATGACGTTTTAATTAGTTATTGTTTTCCCCAAAACATTCTCATTTTTATTTTATTTCTTTAACAAAAATGTATTTTTCATTTTATTTTTTGTTATTTTGTTCGTTTTCATTTACGATAATAACTTTGTTTCAGAGGCCCGCTGAGAGATGTCTGTGCGGTGTCTTAGAAAATATACAACAGATGCAAACTGCATTTGCCCTTTTTTTATCCTCGATTAATACATCAATTAAAAACAATGAAAAATGATTGCTTGGGAAAAAAAACTGTGAAAAGTCACAGTGTCAGCCTTTAAAACAAAGCAAATATATGGCTTGCGTCACTGAGGGCAACAAATCATGTGAGCGCCAAACAAATCATGCGCGTAACTCGCAGTGGCCACCCCAGATGTGACAAGGAGAAAGTCACAACAACACATCAAGTGAAAATGTCGCTCACTTACTTCACTTTTTTAAAGCATATTTCACATCAAATAAGCTTTCATTTCCAAACATATTAAGTGTCTATATAAAGTGTGGCAACTCTATTTTGAGTATTGAAAGGACAGAAAATGACTCTCTGCGTGCAGTCAAAAGCGGCTTTGTGCTCTTGCGTTTGAAGAGAACTTGCTCAACTCAATTAAGAAAGCAAAGTTGTGTTGGTGTCTTCCCTTGAGGCCAGCGTATCATCGAGAGGTTACAAGATACTTAAGAACTGACTGAATAAAAATTCGGAGCCTATGCGGCGACCCTTGCCGAACGTAGGCCCCAAAATGTTTCCTGGATGACTTTTATTGAAGCCAAATAAATCTATGAGTCTTTTTATTGCACCCTATAAACAGTTGGGTCGTTTTGCACAAAACAACCCTAATAATTGGCACTTTGTACAAAGCAACCCTAGGAAGTTGGCTCAAATTTTCCCAATTAGTGCATTGGTCCATTTTTGAGCCCAAATCGGGTTCTTTTTGACCCAAATGTTCATCAAGCACATTTTTGTTGAATTATTTTTCAATTAAATCAAGCGAAATTGTATTCGGTGGCTGCTTTTTTTGTGTTATTAACGTATGCGTACAGCACATGTCCACTTTTCTAAAATGGCTCATTCGTTAAAAATGTTTGGGAAACCCTTATTTATCATTGAATTTCCGATTTGCCGTCTCTGTTATTTGTACTCACTTAATTGATTAGATCAATACAAGAGATTGATAAAAAAAAATCTGCCTTTAAACTAACATCCAAGAAGACAACAACTTGCCTCCCCCCCACCACCACCATCCACTCTCCGACGCATATATATAAAAGAAATCACACTTTCGTTGCAAAGCAAAACTACACCGTCGAGTTAAAACTCGCTGCGCACTATGGGCACGGAGAGCGCCACTGCCAACTACTGGAGTGGAGGTGCAATTACACTTTATTGTAGCGCAGTGGAAAAAAAGCATGTTCCCCAGGTTCACACACACGCCCCCCCTCTTCAGGCCCCGCCCCACTATTTGAGAAGCATAGAGACTGCAGCACAGGAGCCGACTGAGTCCTGGTTGCACTTAACCACGGACTGACAAACGCCTCAAAGTATGTCACTTTGACACTATAGCCACAATCAGAACCATATCGCTCAGCGAACAATATATGTGCTATGGGAACACATTCCGGTATGCCATGTGACCAGCAGTCCGTCACATTAACTGAAAATGACCTTGAAGGGTTCATGAGCTGGCTAAGCGCTGACTGGAAAAGAGTGACGGCTTGACAACATGCAAAAATGACTTTGATGTGCTGCCAGCAGTAAAGAGATGCCTATCCATGACTTTGCAGTAAGTTTTGTCGACGTGAGCAATAAACATTCATGCCACATTTGTTTCAACGCTACGGGATTTTAGGATATCACGCCAGCAAGAGACCGTGTGACGAGAAGCCTTGAGAGCTTTGTGGCGATAACCAAAGGTGAGATTTACTTTATCTTTCGAAGGAAGTTTATTTTGCAGGAAATCTCCAGCCATGCATCAAGATTACTTTAAAATTTCCACCTCTTGATCTCGTTGACAGAATTATAACTAGGACAGCTCGGGCGCATGCGCTCACGAACATGTTTACAACTTTTTTCATTTGTTGTCGATCATCATGGTTTGAAATCAGTGACACTTCCTTAAATCCGACTCTACGCTACTTTATATTCTGTAGACATAAGTCAAACATCAAGAAAAAAAAAAAAGAATCTTCAAAGAATCTCGACTTTTTTCTTTTTTTTTGGCGCTCCAAACCGCAATGTTCTATAAAACCACACAGGCAGCAATAAATCCATGTGATTCATTATAGAATCTCAAAACCTAACTCCCATTTTCATCAATTTAGAGAAATTGTGGCAAACTTTCCACAAGACGGAATCAAGATGGTCATACACCAATCACGCTGTCCTCGGCTGGTGTCAAATACGTATCAAGGAAGCAAAACGACCACTGGAAGTTGTCAAGTGTGGTTGCGGGTTTGACATAAACCTGCAGCCACGCTGGTGATCTTGAAAAAAAACGATAGTGAACGGCACATGCGTCTCGGCCACGGTGCTCTCTCACATATGTATCATGCAAGCAACAAAACTAATATCTAATGAACATTAAAATACAGGAAGTACTCTTGATTCCTACCACTAAAGTACTCAAGAAAGGCACTCAACAAACAAGTGTCGATGATGGAAGTGGTCATAAAAAGAAACTCTGCTATTCACAGCTTGAACATAGCGAGGCATTGTGGGAGTCTTCAAGCTCACATTCCAGTCTGAGGGAGTGACATCACGTATGCATGTTGTCACGCTTTCAGCATGTTGACGGCTCACGTGTTCATAGCATACCGCATAAACGGCAATGGAAGAAGAAGAGAGAGTCGGGATTTGCGAGGTGGAAATACAGTCCTGCAGCTAAAAACAAAAAAATATATATATATTTTTTGTACACTTTTGTGCTGTCGACAGACTGTTATTTAGCTTCGATAACACTCCGTCCTAAAAAAGAAAATTAAAAAAAAATTTATCACAGCTTAGTCTACATTCAAACTTAAAGAGAAAGTCCCACCAGCCTGCAGGAGGGATATAAATTATGAGTTTAATATAAATTTAATATAAATTAAATTTTATATAAATATAAATTTTGAGTTTTATTAGGAGAACATCCATCCACCCATTATCTGTTCCGCTTCTCCTCACGAGAGTCTCAGGCTGTTTTCGGGCAGCAGGCAGGCGGGGGGACACCCTGAAGGGGTTGCCAGCCAATCGCAGGGCACACGTAGACGAACAACTGTCCGCGCTCGCGCTCACGCTCACGGCTCGGACAATTTGTGTGTGTTCAATTAACCATGTTTTTGGAATCTGGGAGCAAACCCGAATACCCGGAGAAAACCCACGCAGGCATGGTGAAAACACCAGGAGAACATTAATAATTATATATGTTAAGTAAAAAATAAAAAAGAAGACTACCTTTATTTTGTTTAACTTAAAAAGTAGTTTTTAAGTTTTTTTTACATGCATTTATTTATTTTAATAAACAATTTACATTTTTTTAAATAAAAATAATTGCAGTAATTAAAAAAGGTTTGTCTTTATTTTACTTTTAATAAAACAAACTTTATTCTCAATTGTTTTTTTTTATGTTAAGAAGTGTTTTCGGTATCTGCTGAATGTAACTATTAATGTAACTTGTAATATTTACTTAGTTACTTTTAAAATCAAATAATCAGCAAAGCAGCTAAATTCCTTTTAAAAGCAAGTATTCAGTAATGCTAACTTTTTCAAAGTGACGATGTTTATCACGTAAGTCCCAACCAGTTATCAGAATGAAAGTATATAAAAAAATGAATTGGGTAAAATACACAAAAAGGCAAACTCAAGTATTGCAGTAAGAGTCCACCTCAATGCTTGCTCCTTTCTCATATTCGTCATCATTCTCATTTGCAATGTAACATTTTACACGGAAAGGTGATGTTGAGTAACAACAAAACACGGGAGGGTGAGGAGTTCACGTCAGCTGCTTTGTGGCCCTCGCCGCAATTCTGCCAATGAGTGCGTACTGGTGCCTGACCTCAAAATAAACGAGACTGCTCTTCGACTGTGTCGCAGTAAATCCATTTCCTCTGTTTACAAAATGTCAAGAACAAAAAAAAAAAGCTTGCTTCCTCGTACTCAATTATGCCCGCAACCAAATGAATTTTGGCAAGTGTAACTGCGAAATGGTTGCCAGATGGACTTAATTACGCTCAAGTTTGTGATAAAAAAAAAATGGTGATAAGCAGATGTGGCTCACACACATTTCAACCCTTCCATGTTTTCTGCCACATGACCAGCACATTTGAAAGTGCCTTTGCAACAATAAGATCGAAACGGATGGCAGACAAGCACAGTATTGGATTTATTTAAAAGCTGAATTCATTTGATGCTTGGCCGACATCTGAGATGGATTAGGACATAAAAGACGTGGCTTTAGAAGCCACCGTGGGCCAAGCGCAAGCCACTTTATATTTCCTTTTAGTTCATGGTCATGTATTGTTAAGCACAAACAATATTTTCTGATGTGGCTTGTCCATTCTGTCTTACATTTACTTTTTCACACAAACTTTGAGTGTCTTGCCACAAGTTTGGGGATCTCGCTTGGTTGTGTCTGCAATTGATTTCTAAATGGGACAATGCAGTAAAGCAATAATTGAAAACAAAAAATATTTAAAAAAAAAAAAAAAAAAACCTAAATAAAAAATAATTGAAAAAAAAAAAATATATATATATATATGTGCCTTACGACGCAGAAAAAAAAATAATAGCAAAACTGACTGATTGCATAAAAAATAATATAAAACTTGCAATCCGACCTAATGAGATGAATGTAATCTAATATGTTTCCTAAATTGACGTGCATGTGTCAAGTGCAGCCTCACATGACATTCCCGACATGAGTTACATGACGGGATAGCCGTGCGCCGTTTGACGTGTGCAGCAAGTCACCAAAGCGCATGCAAGGAGTGGCAAATGCCTTTCAACGGCGAAGCGACAGGTTCTCACCTACCTTAGCCTTGCTCTGAATCAGGGTTGGCACAAGGATGGTCATCTGGTATGTGTTTGGCAATGGGAAACAAATCCTCTGTCACACACATTGAAGCAAAGCAATTCTTCTCATATAGTCAGTTTCAAGTCTCCTGCTGGGGAAGTATCGCGCGTCGTCATGTGGCGTACTTTGAATGCACTGGCTGACGTGCTCCTCTTGCGGAGTCCAAACCGAGACTAACCGTCTCAAGCAGACAGACAGCCCTTATACAGACCTCCCACCTCTTGTCTCACAGACGACATCCATCCGGGCCTTTGAACAGTTTGCAAGGGCTGATCATGTTTGCTTCCTCTTGTTGTTTTGGATGCGCTGGACTGAGACTTTGATGCATTTTACCGACAAAAAAAATAAATAAATCCTACTTTACAAATATCTATCAAAGTAATCTTGTCCAAATGATCCTCTCAGCTCCAGAACCATTTTAGATCTTCAAGTTGGACCCAAAACTTTTCATGACCAAATTAAAAATTCAAAGTTGCTGCTGAGACGACCGATGGGGGCTTGCTGTCCCGATATTTTTGCACAAAATGAATTGTCCACATCTTATGCTGCTTGTGTTGCTACTGTGCGTCTGGAATAACCGCAACATGTGACTCTCTGTTTTTTTTTTTTCTTGTTTGTTTCCTTGACATTTTCATTTCAACTTTAATCACTCTCATTAACAATGATGTCAAACGTTCAGACGGTCAGCATCGAAACCATGAAGAAAGTCAAACACATTCAAAGGCTAAAATCATTTTTATTTCTAATATTTGAGTGACTGTTGTCCATATTCCGAGAGTATTCGGCAGGAAAGGCGAAAACAACTTGACCAAGTTCATCCTCAGTCCAGGCGCTACTTTGAGCCGTACCAGTCACTGCTTCTTATGAATGAAGTGCTGATGTGTGGTGACACGTTGCCTTTCAAGACTTTCGAAATCAAGTTGAGCCCACGCATTTGTTGTCGTCGCTATAACGGTGCCTATCCCACTCTCGGGTATCAAATAGTGTGATGTGATGTGCGGAGAAGATGCCGCAAGGATACAGAGGCGTGTTTCAAGAGAGATCCCAAACTGATGGAAAGTTTTGTTTGAGGTCACCCTCGCTAAGAAATGTTGTTCCTTTGCACCCTGCGTTGCTGACCTGGCTTCTTTTCACCGCATTCGGGTGGTCAACCGTGCAAACGCCTGACACACACCTAATAGAGTGAAACCGGTTTGAGCGCTGGAACTGATTTGATGGGAATGTGGCATAAAAACGAAACATCTGTTCTTGAAATGATATCCCTTGAAAGACACCTCGCTTTTAAAATGCTTGTCCACATCGGAACTTGCCGAGCGAGAGTTTTGATCGCGGGCCAGGCACCCTTCTGTTCCGCAAATAGTTGCGTTATCACATGTTTTGGGCGCGATGAAATTGAAGTGAGAAAGAATAATAGAACGGACCGAACGCTCAGTGGGCGTCTGCAAACGCTGCAGGAGCCCGGCGGTGTTCGATGCTGCTCAAGGATTCTTGAGCTTTTTGTTTATTATCCAACATCGTATTGTGCTTTGACCAAAGGATGACCAACTTCAACGTTGGAGGGGCGGCGCAATTTTTCCGGCAGAGCTACTCGGGTGCCACGCAGGATTGCGCAAGCCAGATGGTTTTGTTTTGGGGGTTGTTAAAGTCAGGGGTTGCCACAATGAATCACTCCCATGATGTGTTTGACACAGTTTTTGACGCGACCGTTGCTCGGAAACGGTGACTAGCGGAAAAGCAGGCTCGTCGAAGAGGTCCGCACCAGCCCGTTTTACACATTTCCCCCCCTGCACCACATCTGATTCACTTTGAGCTCTCGTGCATAAAAATTCTCGTTCACAGATGGCACAAAACTGCTGAACAGGAAACCAACATTATATGCGAGAACTAGAGCGGTCATAATTAAAGCGGTCGCTCTGAAGATAAATAAAACAGTTAAATATTTTAGGTCATTAACTCTGTTTTATTTACTTAAAAAAATAACTGTCCTGTATTAGCTGTACATCTTTAACACATCATCTGAGAACAAAACACTGTGCTCAAGTTACCACTGGGCCTTGCAAATCAACACTGCTTTTGTTTTGAGAGTTGTTTTGCGGAAAGATGACTCAGTTTAGATCTTACTGGAGAATCAAAGAAATCTATTCGAACAGTCTTTGAATGAAATATTCTTCATATTTGGTGATTTTACATTCATTCCAAGATATTATTCAAGTCAAAGTCTGTTAAAAGCTTCACAAAAATCGGACTTGAAAAATGTGATTAATCGCGATTAATTGCGATTAATCACAGAACTTTTTTTGTGCGGTTAATTTGTTTTAAAAAAAAAAATCGCTTGACATTTTGTGCCAGTTCTGACAAAAAATGATTTTTCTCGAGTTTTACGAGGTGCCATTAAGCTTCTTGTTTTTACAGCTTGCTGTTGGATAAGCCTTCCATTTCATGGTTTCTTACGTGACCATTTTCACCTTCTTCAGTCAAGAGGTGACTCACTGCACCGCACCTTAGCCTTAATATTGACGCAAAAATACTTTCAGAGACGTATTATCCAAGAGGGAGTGAAAAAAAAAAATCTGTCATGATTGATATCGCCGATTTACAGGTGGAAGCGGCGCACCCAGCTGCAGCGTTGAAAGATGCGCAATTTAAAAATATCGTCGTCGATGACGTTAAATCAATGTCTGTGAGTTCGATTGAGTCGACAATAAATGTTATTTCACCAAACAGGTCTCAGTTGCACACTTTTGCTGATATTTGATCGATTGTCTGGACTACTTGGTGACGCTGGTGAGGAAAAACACATTTTTAACAGGAAGAAAAAAAACAAGAAAGAAAAATCCCTCGAACCACTTCAGGAAAGTCTTGTAAATCACTTGTGGGAAGTTGTACAAGAGCAAAGGCAAACTCTGGCCAAGGATTATACGCATGATTGTCCAGAAATAACAGAGAAAATATCTTGCGAACAATCACAGTGAATTTATTCTTTCTTTTTGTGCTATGCCTTGAATGTTATTGCTGAAGTGATTTAAGATTTTTTTTTTTTTTTTGTGATGAGATTTACGACAAATTGGCACGCCCCCTTTTGAAGCTCGCCTTGTTATTATGGGGTTTTTTTTTCAGTCTACGTCACAGCAGGGAGGCAAGTGAGGTACTATTGCTTGAATTGTCAGTTCTGTGGTCTAAAACGGCGACCGATCGCCACCAAATTGTAAAAGCACGGCACTATTCTTGTCCACTTCAACCAAGCGTTCTTCACAATAGCTTGAATTTATTGACTTCAAACATGAGCTCATGCAATCACCTCCACAAAATCAAAAATTCCGTCAACACTTACTCCCCCCCCCGTCACTTTTGCTGCATTCAAATTGTAATCCAGGAAAATAATCCCACCGAAGCGTGGCGGTGACAGGAAGACAAATCCCCGCCTGCACGTGCATCATGAAGGAAATCATTTTTCTACTATGGTGCGGCTCCCACAAAAATGGCAAATAAGTCGTGGTTGCGAACTGTATTGAGTTGTGCAAAGTGAAGTGTGGCTCGCGGCCATAGGATCTTTCCAGCTTGGAAACGACCGGAACAGTTTGGCGCCGCCTCATGGATCCCCTTGCTCTATCGCACGAGTTGTAAATATAAACTTGACTCGACCGTGCAGGCATTTTTGTGGTACTGGATTGAGAGAACTGTTGCACGAGTGTTCATGGCATCTTCAGCTCGCTGTGTTCTGGCAGCATCCAGAATCCATGGAAAAGAATTTAAGAATATTCTATTTCCCTCGTTAGCACGTTCATTTCAGAGGTTGTGGGTTTGATCCCAGGCTGCGGCCTTCCTATGTGGAGTTTGCATGTTCTCCCCGTGCCTGCGTGGGTTTTCTCCGGGTACTCTGGTTTCCTCCCACATTCCAAAGACATGCATGGCAGGTTGATTGGACGCTCTAAATCAGGGGTGGGCAAACTTTTTGATTGGCGCGCCACAATGGGTTCTAAAGTTTGACAGAGGGGCAGGACCAGGAGTGGATGGATGGAGCGTTTTGGTATACCTCACCTCATCAGAGAAAAAAAACAATAATTTAAATTTAATTTTAAATGAAAGTGAACAAAAGCATTGCAACAAAATATGTCTTTGACACACCACAGTATTTAGAAAATAAAACATGAACAAGGTTTATTTATTTAATTTTTTTTCAAGTTCGGCGGGCCAGATCAAAAAGTTTAACGGGCCGCATGTGGCCCCCGAGCCGTAGTTTGCCCACGCCTGATTTAGAAGATGAAATGCAATCACAAGCTGTACAAAAACTTTGGACAGGGATGGATGGCGACCTATTCTCGATTTTTTTTATTTTATTATTTTTTTTTTCAATGTGCTCACTGCCATAAAAAGAATGTACAGCTCATTGTGTCTTAATAGTATATTGAGCTCCATAAAACAATAAGAAAGGTCTCTTTTGTTCAGACTTTATTTCAGTTTGACATCAACAGGCGGGACACACAGACACAATTTACAATGGCGTTTACATATTTCATAAATAGAAGAGAATAGAAGGTGTTCAGTGCAACAAAACCTGGCAGAGCAGGAACGCCGAAACGCAAACAAGCCGTGGTTGATTCCGTAATAGGCTGCATACAGTATTGTATCTGAACCACGGAAGCCAAAGTCGTGCTGACGAGAGCGATTCCTTTTTAATGTCGTCAGACTGCTACAGCGAAGCCTATCCGATTACTGCGACGATCAAATTCTGTGTAGTAGCGGGCGATGAAGTTGGCGCCCAGGATCCAAATGGGACCCGTTGGGGGTGGCACATCCAGGCCCCTGAAGGTCACAATGCAGACGTCCCCCTCGATCTGCGATTGCTGCAGTCACAGTAAATGGTCACCGACGGGCAGCTCGGCGATCCGTTTGGCTGACTCAGCATTTGCGATGGAACTTACCCAGAGAATATAATCCTCGTACGTGAGGGAGTACTCGAGGCCACCAAGATGAAAAGCAACACTTGGCAATGTCTTCACAGTGTCACAATTGACTTTGTACTGATTGAAAACATCAGTGATGGAGCCAGGATGGGCAGAGTATTTTTAGAGGGCAAATATTTTCAGCATGAAACCATTTTGCGATGTGTGAAACTAAAAACTTACACCGCTTTCATCCAGCTGTGCTCCGATGCTTTTCATCAACGCAGAAACGGAGGAGGCCGGGCCGGTGATGTAGGAGGAGCCTGTGTCGATCACAGCTGTGCAGCCTTCTGCGCAAAATATCATTTCTGTTCCCACAGAAACTCTAAGAGAGTGAATGAACAAATGGGTAGTAAAACAGATGTTACGTGTGAACTATTTGGAGTAGACGGTTATGAAAACATACCCTTTCATCACGACCTCCCACTTGCCCGTCTCTTTGGTCTCCATGTAATTAAAGGTTCCAGTGTAGTAGTTTGGGTCCGTGCCACCGAGAACCAGTTCTCCACCGGGGGAATGTTGGGGGTCCCTGAAATCAAAAAATTCTCTTCTAGAATTTTTCTTTTTTAGATATCAAATTTTTCGTTTTTTTTTTTTTTTTATAATTTATTTTAATTTTAATTAATTAATTTATTTATTTTTTAGTCAGAGATGCAAATTTCCCTAGATTTTTTGGGGGGGTGCTGATTCTGAATTTTCTTGTTTTTTTTCTAGCATAGTAATATTAAAAAATAATAATCTAACATGTAATATATTTCGGGATATTTATGAGTCAATGGTTAGGTTACACAAATTTTTTCCCGAAACATCATAACTATAAATTACAACCAGGGCCGTGCTGGTCATCGTGAATTTTGGGAAAATGTGGCGATTTTTCCAAACAGCCAGTCTATTTCTAGGCTGGTTGAACCACGTGAGGAAAACCATGAACGTTTTTTTACCGTGACGTCTGAGCGCATACCGCCCCGCCCCACCGGAATGTTTTTTAGTGCGTGACGGCCACCCGGTGAATAATATATCACAAAACTCTGAAAATAATAAGAAAATAAGACCGCTTTGAAATTGGCGTCAAAAATAGATTTCGGGACACAGAAAGTCATCTCGGCTGTTGACCAGTGTCATAAAGTGTCACGTGTGAAATGTCAATGCCCCCGTTGTAAGAATTTCACTTCCTTTCCACACTAAAAGTGTTTGAGACTTAATCTTTTTGATCTTTCATTCCGATGAGGACAGCATTTGATTTCTTCTCTCCTCGTAGCAGAACTGAATCAATTGCTCCAAGTGTGACCAAAAGTGGGGGCCTAAATTCAGCCCTGGTTGCTTGTTTTTCAAAAGCAAGCCTTTTTTTTTTTTTTCTTGCAAGTTATACAAACGTCATGCCTAATTCATTTTGAACGCATCTCTGTTTTTCTACACCAAGCAGACCAGTGGAAGTGCGAGGGGGAGGTGGGAGGGGCTTGCTGGCCTCAACGTACCTGCTGTAGTACACAGAGAACACCTGCTCCTTGAGGACATGCTGAGACATGATGCGGTCAAACACCGGGGTGATTCCGTCAATGGCTACATTCGGGTAGCCCATCCCCAGGACGCCGTCGAACTTTGCAAAGATGAAGGGCATGGCGGACAGCGAGGTCGCTTCGGCGAAAACTTGGACAACCGGGATTCCGCCCACCTCCGAGGAAGAGAGGGAGGTGAAAGTCATTTTGACAGACAAATTCTATGTGCGCTGAAAAGCACACTTTTCAGGAATAATAATAATGTGCCAATTCACAAATGTATTTATTTTATTTTTTTAATTCATTTATTGTTATTTATTAATTTCTAAAAACATGTATGTCGTAATAACGTAATTAATACATTGTAAAGGTCGAAACCGTTTCTGCACGGTGATAAAGTCATCACTATGCCAGAGAAGCCGGTGCTTCTCATGAATTTTCTGTTCCGCCCCCCCAGACCCAGTAAGAAGAAAACAATTCACGCCCCCAACCCATCACCCACACTCCGCCTCAACTAAAAATAATAGCATTTTCGTTGTAAAACAAACTCTCACCGTAGCGTTAAAACTCGCTGCGCACAATAGGCAATGAGAGCGCCACTGCCAACTACTGGAGTGGAGGTGAAATTACACTTTATTGTAGTACAGTGGGAACAAAAGCATCACACCGCGCCCCCCAGGGGGCCCCTGCCCCACTATTTGAGAAGCCCTGCTTTAAGCTAAGAGCAAAATAGCGCTAAATGCTAATTAATCTCAACATAAAGGAACTTCCCAAGATGCATACTTTCTCTTAAAAAATCTCCCCGAATCCAGCAAATAGTTTCTTCCAAAATCATCTAAAATTGAAGGAATCATTTTTTATTTCTTTTTTTCAAAGCATGTTGAGGCACAGCGCGGTTTACGGCATTGTTAACTCACCACAACCACATCCTCACTGAGGAATCCCCTGACGTTCCCTGAGGCATACTGGATGGAAAATCCTGTTCCATTTTCCATGTAGGTGCGAGACATGGAGGCGTCGTACCTGTTGTGAGTAACTAAAAGGTCACAGTTCATTTGGGTCAACTGAAGTTGCGGGAAGCCTGCGCATGCACATGCAAGACAAACAGTTGTCGTGCCGCACGCGCGTGAGACTTACAGCAGGCTGTGGAGAAAGGCGAGCAGCTTTGCGAGGGAACCCAAAGGTTGGCTGATCCCGTGTCAAATACAACGTTGAACACCTGAGCTGGAGAGCCAATGCTGATTTCTCCATAATACTGTGTCTGTTGGAGCCAGAGGGGGAAAAAAATGGATATTCTTGCTGCAAATTCCCATTTGGGCTATGAAATTCACCACTTGACAGTATGACGCCGACGCCGGGAATATTTTAAAGTCGCCGGGTTGCCTGCTTAATCTTGACGGTTTGATGTTCGACAAAGACGACGCGCGGTGTGAATTCCTTAACACTGTGCGGACCAAATTGTCTCACGTCCAAATAATTGGTGAGGGGAGTGGGAGCCGTTCCGTTGCTGAAGTCTTGCGCGCTTATCTGTGCAAGCTCAGTCAACACCTGCTCCACGGAAACGCCCATATCATGCAGCGTCTCCCTGATAGACGGCATCTTCTTCAGGCTTATTCTGGAAGCAGAGGAGACAAGTGGGGAAATCAGTCCTCGTGGGCCACAACAGCAAACGGGCTGGTGCACATGGTTGCTGAAAGAACGCAAAAAGGCGGCTATTGTTGAGCTCATGCGGCGTACATAAAGGCTTGCTATATATTACGGCTCGTCATTCCTTCTTGCCGCTAATAAAATGCAGACTTCTCAACTGTTTGATCTTAGTCTTCAAAAAAAGATCAAATAAATAAAAAATACAAATCAAGCCAAATCTGGAAGCAAAAGTTGTACTCAAAAGCTTTTTTTCTTTTTTTTTTTGCGTGCGGTCTGTCCTTGCGACTTTGCTTGATGTGATTTCTCCGGGGTGGTTATAATTAGGCTATGTTGGTATCTTCCAGGAGTTGGCGAAGGTTGCCATCTGTAGCCTCTTCTAAACGCGGCAGTTAAAAAATAAATATTACAAAAAAAAAAATGGAATTTTCTTCTGTATTTATGGTAATGGTATGGAAAGGGAAGCGCAAAAGACGCACTTGCAATTTTATTCCTTTTGTCAGTCTTGAATGCTGAATGGCTGAGCATCAGTGTAAAGTTTCACATCTGACTTTTTTTCTTTCTTTCCCTCGGCCAGCTGTCAGCCATATTGATGTCAATCAGTCTTTTATAATTCACATCTGCACATACGCCCCCCCCCCAAAAAAAAAATAAAAGTTCTACACAGCACCCAAATGTGATTCTTTGGCTTGCTTAGGCGAGAGCACACACAGACATGACAATATCCCACAATTGCTGCTGTAATTTTGTGGGAATCATCATCATCATCATCAGAGGGCACTATTGGAATCACTTCGATATGAGATATGGGGGATAAAATCCCAGAAAAAAAACGGGGGCGAAATCCACAATATAGGAAAAATATTGAAGGGGGGAAAAAAAATAAAAAAAGATCTGCAAATATGCAAATCCACAGGTGCCGAGCTGCGGCTATGCCGGGTTTGATTGTAGTTTAAAGTTGCAATATCACTAATGGCCACTAGGTGGCAGGCAGACGTCTTAGTTGCGCTGACAGCAGTTTTGTCTTGTCCTCGAATTATAATTATTACGCTCGAGAGCCCTTTGAAAACAAAATTGCTGTATGTGGTCATTTTGTTGTTTGCTTCAAACAAACGAACTTTGTATCTTTTATGCAACGAAAAAGGTATTTTCAAAAATTACATTTATTAAGAGCACATACTTGTGCATGTATTTTGACCATATTTAAAACTGCATTTTGGTCAAGCATCTGGTTAGGAAGTACGTAGCCTTATGTGGCCGCCAAGTAGCACTGATGAAAATTGGTGCACCCCCCCCCACCAGCATTTAAATTAAAAATAAATAAATAAAGCTTCTTACCTTCTCAAAGCATGGCCTTCGCTTATTGTCATGGACGCAGCAACCAAGCATGCCCAAAAGGCCGTCGACACTGCCATGGTGGCTTCGAGGAGACAGGAAGGAAAAAAAATGTCGAAGGTCAGTGACGGAAGATGGATGAAGACGATCGAATCGGCCTTTTTTCAATGAATGTTGACTCCCGCAATTGTGGAAGCGAAGGCTCATCCCAAACGTTTTATACCATCGCCGCTGTCCTCTTCACCCACAGGCGACAGTGATTCGACATGGAGGTGACCTCTTGAAGAAGAGCTGCCCCCCCCCCAGGCCCCCCCACTCCTGGCACTTCCCCATTGGTTGCGCAGCCCCTCCCGCGATAAACAGGTCCCAGTGAGATGTCTGCACTTTGACCTCATGGAGCCCATTTACGACAGAAAGCAGGAGGTTCACACGTAGCTGATTATTATTATTTTTTTTTTTTTTTGCCACTGTGCAGATTGCTACCGCTTGAAAGGACGTCAAGCTTTTAAATGGATTCAATTCACTTCCAAGTTACACCCAATGTATTGCTTTTCCTTTTCTTTTGAAGTTTACATCCTAACAACGGAGGAGGATGAACAGCGAAACATCTGCAAATTCACCGCGAGATCTTCATTGAGATTGTCGGCAAGTGAGCTCGGAACACGGTGGGTGTATTATGCTGATTTTGGCCATGACGGACTTGTTGGGAGTGTGCGTCTTGCTGCGATGTACAGACGCAACACGACTAACACCTCTTCATTCCAGGCTCGCTCTCAGTGGGCTTCACCCCTGGGGGGGTTCCCACAGTATCTGGCCTGTCAGGCTGCGGTCATGTGCTGGTACTGTACTGACCGCCCAGTCGAGTAAGCAGATATGGGAGGGTTCGCATCAGCCATGGCGGAGGTCAGAGGTTAACCTCCAAGAAAATAAGGTCAGTGAGGGCCGAGCTTCCAGGAGAAGATAGCGTGGCGACGTGACGCACAACATCGGCGGCGCTAAGATTGACGTGTCACTTTTACGCACGTCATTTTGTGTTTGATTTAGTTTTATTGACTCGTATGCAACGATTATGAGCATGGGATTAGAAACTCTAGTTCAACTTGTTTCCTTTTTTTTTTTTTTTATAATTATAGATAGAAAAATAAATATCTATTTGTGCACTCAAGTGCCTATGAAAGTGTTGTCTTTGAGTGAGGCATAAACTTTATAGTTTTAAATTATTTTTAAACTTTGCCTCGCTCGCTCACAATTCAACAGAAGAGACACTTTATATTCAACTGTTGGTTTATAAAGTTTCGGCCAAGTATTAGTTGAAGGTTTCCACTGTTCTGGAATGCAGCAGAAAGTAAAACAAAAATAAGTGTTTTGCGAGACAGTGTAAGTGCTTTAAAAACTTGAACACGGGCAATTTAAATGTATGCGTTGGCGTCTATTCAAAAATTTGCTTCTAATTCAATCGCTATAATTACATTCTTATATATGTGTACGTAGTTTATAGTGATGGAAAGTGACAGATTTGAAAAAAAAATATATATATATAAATATATATTTATATATATATATATAAATATATATTTATATATATATATATATATAAATATATATTTATATATATATATATATATATATATATATAAATATATATTTATATATATATATATTTTATATATATTTTATATATTTTTATATTATATATATATATATATATAGGCGGCACGGTGGCCTCACAGTGAGAGACAGCATCGGGCGTGGGTTCGATCCCGGCTCCGGCCATCCTGTGTGGAGTTTGCATGTTCTCCCCGTGCTTGCGTGGGTTTCCTCCGGGTACTCCAGTTTCCTCCCACATTCCAAAAAACATACATTGTAGGCCGATTGAACACTCTAAATTGCCCCTAGGTATGAGTGTGAGCGCGGATGGTTGTTCATCTTTGTGTGCCCTGCAATTGGCTGGCAACCAGTTCAGGGTGTCCCCCGCCTACTGCCCGAAGATAGCTGGGATAGGCCCCAGCGACCCTAGTGAGGAGAAGCGGTACAGATAATGGATGGATGGATATATATATATATATACACACAGAGAGAGAGCGAGAATTTCGTTGTTTAATTTATTTTTTATGTTCGAAACGTCTTTTTTTTTTATTTAGGGACCACTGCTGCTTTTTATTTCATAGCTGACTCATGAATTTGAACACAAAATCACTGTTTGATCTTGTTTTTTTTTTTTAATTACTTTGTGTGTTTGTCAGTTACACACCAGCAGAATCAACACGAATCATCAAGTGGGCACGTGTCAAATATTACTTTTGGTGTCCTACAGGTTCTCGTTCCACCAGCCTATCTGTGCTCGTTACCTGCTACAAGCTAATTGGTGTTCACTTTAAAGTTTGAACAAAGACGAACAGCCAGAAAAGCACCTCTGTGCACTAACTAAAGTAGCGAGTGAGAACTGAAGCTGCCGAGGAGTTTATTTAAAGTTGTTTTATCGAGTATGAGAGAAAACATTGGCTAACGTAGCTTGGATGTGAGCCCTCGCTATCTATCCGGCAATTGGGGACAATCTCACATTTGACATCTGACTTTTGACCCCGAAGCTAAATAGATACTAGCTCGCCATTTCCCACATTTCCGTGGGAGACCTTAACGTCATTCCTGTCTGGCCTTACACCCCTTGTGTGGCAATTTGATTGGTGGCCATGGGAAAAAGTATCACTCCAGATAGATAGATGGTTTTCTTCGTGTATTTTTTTTTTTTTCAAGAGAACCATACGTCATCTTGGAGCCGTAACATCAAGTAACCACTCGGTCATCAGGAGCCCAGATGTTTTCATGGCTTTAACAGTGAACACTGATCTTTCTTTGACCTCCGAGAAAGCAGAATTCAGTTTGAGAGGAAGGCAAAGGTGTTGAAATTGATGACATCGTGCAAAGCTCCAAAAGGTATTCGCCAAGAGATTCCTGTCAAACACACAAAGTACGTAACTGCATTTGACTTTATTAGAATTCTTTTTTTTCTCTCTTCTTATCCGTCATGATAAGAGTGAAGTGAAGCAGAACTGCTTTCAGCAAAATGGGACTTTAAGGAGTTCTCAAACAAACAAAGCTGATTCCCACACCCACAAAATGTCCCATTCCAGCTGGCAAAAAAAAACGAGAAACGGTGAAACGTCTTCATGCTACAGTTATCTCCCGATTGTCCGCAGACCTCACATTCTTTTTTTTTCCAAAAAGAAATTTACGCATAAAATGCTGCATCGCGGTTGGCCAACAGGGTGCAGCATTGGATTGAAAAAGAGAGCGCAACATGCAAGCAGCGGACGTGCGCGCGAGAGTGTGCGTGTAAGTCTGTGAGTGTATCTCATACTCATGACTAAGCTCATTTAACGCACCTTGAAATCAGCTTACCCCATATTTTCCCCCGCCTGTTTTCTTTTTGTAATCTTAGATTTTAAATTAATCTATCTATCTATCTATCTATCTATCTATCATCTTGTTATCACATGTCCCCCCATCCTCCAAGTCTTTTTCCTCCTCAGTCGTTTAGCAACTGCTGCATTCTGCAATGCAACCACAAGAGGGCGTAACAGGATAGGAGAGGAATGATCACGTTTTCATTGACGGCCCTGCCCGAATAACCCTTTTTGAAGAGCTGCTTTTGACTTGGTGAGAAAACAAAACAACCTCGTTCAAGGTATACCTTAGTAGCTACAAAACTTACTGTATGCACGACGATCAGTCACGACATTATTCCCGTTCGCAAAATGATAGTGTCATCCATTATGTTGCATTTTTTTTTCTTTTTGTTTGAAGTATTTGTTGTAACATGTCAATTGCTGTGCTTTGTTGTTTGCAGTAGCATATCATTTTGACAGTTAAAAATAAAACATCATACAATCAGACCTTATTATAATGCAGTACAGTACTAATTCATCATAAGAATGAATTAATGAATACTTCTTGGACTGTATCAAAAATTCCCCCCAATAAAAGCTTCAGACTAGAGTAACATTGTCACTCTAGTCTGAAGCAAACATTCAAGATGTTTAGTGCATCCAATATTTGAACATGATGTGTGAAATTGTAAAGGAAGAATGTGTATGTCGATTTGAAACTCTCAAATAGCCTAGCAAAGAAAATGGATGGCACATAGTCTAGAAAACACTTAGAGGCATGACAATAGGCTTGAGTTTAAATGTTTAACACTGCTTTTATTTTCATTCTTTGGTCACCATGACAAATCGATACAGCATTTTACTTACTGGTTAATTTTTGGCTCTTCGGGATTGATTTTGACGCTTGATTTGGTCGCCAGATTATTGCCTCTTATAAAAAACAAAAAAACAGTCTGGGTTACAGAGTGCTTCTCAAATAATGGGGCGGGCCCCCTGAGGGAGGGAGGGGGGCACGTGTGACGCTGGGGAACATGCTTTTTTTCCGCCATACGACAAAAAAGTGTAATTACACCTCCAATCCAGTAGTCGGCAGTGGCGCTCTCCATTCCCATTGTGCGCAGCGGGTTTTTACTCGTTTTGCAGCAAACATGCTATTATTTGAAGTTGCGGCGGAGAGTGGGTGGTGGGGAGGGGGTGCGAATTGTTTTCTTCTTGCTATGTCACCAAAAATAATTGAGAAGCACTGCACAAGCTATACCACAGCATTGTAACTGCTGCGATGCGCAAGGCCTGTTCTTTCATGTCAAAGAGTGAAACTGCAGCTGTTGATCAAAAGAACCATTGATTAATGTTGAATCAATTCAACGAACGTTGCCATCGTTTCCATCCAGGTTGCTGTGGATAATACCAAAAGATTGACATAGAAGCAACTAATTGGACTGAATTGCATTAAATGTCACGCTGAAGTCTTTATTTGGTAAGACTGAAGGAATTAATATACTGTATTTTTTTTTCCTTGAATTGTTTTTGGATTCCTGAGATTTATGTTTCTTACAATTTCTACTCTACTTTTCCCTTTTTTTCAATTAGTGTACTATACTTAGTCATATATAATGAGAATAAGTGATCTAGCACTTGTGCGTAACAATCGTTGTTTTCCAGATGACACTGACACGCTGACATGATTGGTGAAGACGAGTCAATGTGAAGTAAAAGCGAGCACATCATCTTGCTTGTTGCGGTCACTACAGCCACGGAGAAGTCTGATGATCATTGGCATGCCAAACATTAAAGGTAAAAAGTGGCGCAGCTCGTGAGCCATGAAGTCTCTCAGCACTTAACATTGAGATGAAATGGGATGGAACGCTGCCTTTCATTCTGTACGTGTTTATTCAGGCCACTGCCCTCAGAACAGTGGCAGAGCGAGCCCCCGTTTCTCGACATCAGCTGAAACACTGAGAGGCTTCTTGGTTTTTTTCTGCAGCGGCATGCGTTTCTCACCTGACGCCACAGTTTGCGCTCATCTCCAAATGTACCTTGCGATCACCATCTGTCGCAAAAGACAACAAGACTTTATTTTTACATTAGATTTAAACTGTACTTATTTTATTTTATTTTTTCACATGCCTACACTTATTTTACGTGCACACATACGGTGTATTGAGTGACTTAATTGTAATATTAATGTGTATAGATAGTGAACAAATTTGCATGTTCTCCCCGTGCCTGCGTGGGTTTCCTCCGTGTACTTTTTAAAATTTTACCCAAATAAACGAACATAAGATTAAATGCAAATTGAACTAAAAGTTCAATACAATTGAACTGTGCTTGGGCCGTGATTCTTTACAGAAGTCTAACACTCGGCACATTACTGGAATTGACTAACAAATAATCCCAAATTAGCCTTTAATGACAAAGTAAAAAGTAGATATTACATTAAATTTCAAATACAAAATAAAAAAGTTGCCACAAAAATACAAACAGCTGAAGTAGAGTAAGAAAGTATTTGTACTTTTCCACTTTTCTGTCTGCAAATACCACTTTGATGTGACACCCATTGAGTATGTCTCCATCAACCTACATGCTATCCTACATCTCCATTATTTATGAATAAAAAAAGTAAAAGCTCTTAGTCCCTTTCATTGTCAGTGGTGTAATCCGTTTGGAAATTGGTGGGAGGAGCGTTGACAAGCAAGGAGGGGCGGACACATTCGCCCCTCTGTCCGCTCATCCTGCACGCTTGGCGCACGAGCAGATGCGATCAACTTGTGCTACCTGCTTAAAGGCACCGCCGGGCCAATCTCTGCCAGCTGTCCGGTTAAGGAACACTTTTCTTTTTAAATTTGAAAAAAAAAAAAAAGCCCATGAACCGGTAGGAAGTGGATGGAGAGAGAGTGCAAGTAGAGGATGCAAGAAGCGCAGAGACAATCAGGGAGCGGATTAGATGTCACTGCGAGTAATCAGAGCGTGTTTGTTGTTCAAGAAGCGGAAACGACGACGACGACAGCAACAACAAGAGAAGAACCAACAAATGAGCTTGAAGCGTCGAGATGGCATCTTGCAATACGAGCGGCGTGGCTCGGTTCGGGACGCGCGTAAAAATGCTCCAACTTGGCACGACGCACTAACATTGTGAACTTTTTTTTGAAGTGTCGGGACTACCTCTGGGCTATGCATCAACAAGCTGGTTACTCTCTTGGCGGCACTACGGGATTTAACTTGGATCCGAGTCACCATGTCGAAAGTCATCCAAAGGAAGAACCACTGGATCACCAAAGTCAACGAGTGCGTAATTGTGCGGGACGCGTGCGGCGAGCTGAACGTGGAGCTGCGAGGTGGGGCTGAACATGGACAGTTTGCTTACATAGGACACGTCCGAGAGGATGCTGTCCTTTGCCAGGGCGGGAAAATCAACGAGGGGGAACTCATACTGGAGGTTGAGGGGCTGCCAGTGTCCGGATTACCCCTCTATGACATTTTAACCGTCATCACGTGCACAAAAGGGCCCATCATTTTGAAGACTGTGCGTCAAGGTAAGACAGTTGAAGCGAATTTTGCTTGAGGAGGAATAAAGTATTGATCTAACACTGGGGTGGGCAAAGTTTTTGATTGGCGGGCCACAATGGGTTCTAAAATTTGACAGAGGGGCCACCAGGAGCAGAGTGTTTTGGTAACATCACCCCATCGGAGGAAAAAAAAAATACATTTAATTTGAAATGAAAATGAACAAAAACATTACAACAAAATATCTGTGTTTGACGCACCAGCCTATTTAGAAAATAAAATATTAACAAGGTTTATTCATTTAATTATTTTTTCAAGTTTGGCGGGGCGGATTAAAATGTTTAACGGGCCGTAGTTTGCCCACGGCTAATCTTACATGTGGGGAAAATTTGTTCTTATCCGATGAAACTATGGTTGCGCTTTTCGGTAACTCCAAAAGGTTTTTTTGTCGCAAACACAAAACTGCCCATCTTCAAAAGAACTCCATCAGAGAAGCCCAGTTGTGTTATCATCATATTTTGGGCTGTTTTTTTTTTTTTTCTTCAGTTGGAACCAGAGCCTTAAACACGGTGCATGGACTAATGAAAAGTTCCAAATTGCAATCAGTGTTAGCAACAAACCTCCAGGCAGGAAAAACTCGACTCGAAACAGCTGAACTTTATTTGTGCCTAATCCGAGGCTCTTGCAATGCTGGCCGGTGTGTTCTCATTTTCTTTTAACAATTTTTTTCAAATTTTCTGAACGCAGCCACTATTCCAGTGAAGAAAGGGTGTGTAGACTTTTGCAACTACATTGATGCAGTTGTTTATTTTTACTTTCTCTCCAAACTATTAATTAAATAAATAAATAAATCTATCTATCTCTCTATCTAGTTGAGATTTTGGGGGGGGGGGGCCTGATCGTCATTCCAACAGCACCTCACCCCGTCCCCCATGCTTGACGTGAAGCGCCACTGACAGCCCCCGTGTGCTCGTTTGTCCAACCCACACTGGGTCCCACTTGAGGCCAAGAGGGCACCGACGCTAACGGCATCTTGAGAGGCCGAGCTCCCCTCCCAAAACGCATGAGATGTGTGAGTCAGCCAAATCGGCAAACTTGCAACAATGGAGTGTTATTTTTGTCTCCGCTGGGCCGTGCGGGATGTTGCTGCTCTTTGTTCTGTCAATTAGCGTTGATGGGAAGCGAACGGCGCTGTGTTGTTTTGCTCGGGCCAGGCCGCTCTTCTGGGCAGCTGTCCTTATTCGCGTGGCTCCTCGCGTGCGGGATGACCCGTCGCCCACGGTCTGCTGCATCCGCATCTGTCTCAGAGACAGCGATGCAGATGCGAACTTCGGCTGTTTGTTTGCTCCGTCTCTTGCCAGTTGTGTCTTTTTTTTTTTTTTGTTCCAACTCATCCAAACGGGGACATTCGGCAATGCCTCAGTGGTTCCTGATAATGTGGACATTTGTGCATGCATCGCCAGCCTGTGGTCCCGCTTCCCACCCCGGGACCTCCCGCTCTACACGCCAGCACAACATCTGATAAAGCTTGCGCTCCCTCCGGGGAAATCATTAACAAGGTTACATAAGAGTTTCAGGTTAGTTTCGACTGTACCGTACGTCCATTAGTGAACGCTTGAACTATGTCGCTGAAAGTCACGGCCTCCTGGGAAAAGGACTCCGCATCACTTTTGCTTTGCTTTTTCCAAAGATGGGCTACATTTTGCTTTCTTTTGAAACGATCCTCGAAACTGCAGACTGAACGCATTTCCTGATCCCTCCTTGTGTGTGTTTTTTTTTTTTTGTCATTAGTGTCCTGCATGAATCAGCACATTGTTCCAGTTTGCGTGATTAGAGGATTGAAATATTCTTCAACTTGCAGCCTCACAACTCTTCCATTGTGCATTGGAAGCTTTTGTGTTCCATGATCCGTCATTTGCCAGACCTGATGAGGGGCTGCGGGGCTCTCCGTCCCCGTTTTTCACTCCACAGGACTGCGGGTCATGTTACTTCATCACCCTTGCCAACGTGAGATGAAATGTTAGCGTGTTTGAAGGGCGGGAGCCCTGCAGGTGTGCTCCCGCAGAGGAATGCAGAACGAGAAGCACCTGAATGGAGTGTCGGAACATTCCATGGGTTAGGCTGGAAATATTACACTCGCCGCCGTTTCTACTCTGGACTTTTCTTATCTCTCGGTAAACAAGACTTGACATTGGGAAGAAATCGATGGGATGGCGAATGTTTACTGGCACGCGGGGAGTGACAATATTACTTTTGTTCAACTTTGTTTGAGTTTGCGTTTCAATCTCACCGAGTACAGAATGTGCGTTGTTTACGCATACTCGTGAGTGCTGAAGAGGTTTTATGGGTTTCTGGCGACGTTGAGAAATTTGGGACTTTGCCTTCTTTTATCATCGTCGGAATCCAGTGAGAAGTTCCAAAGTTCATCTTTGCGCTTGTTATCAGATGATATTGGTTGGAGTTTAATATGAATGATCCAAATTTGGAGTTGGGGTCATTTGGCTAAAAATCCACTAAATGTGTTACAAATTCCTGCCAACTAAATAAAGTGTAAAAGGAAAAAAATAAGAGCAACTTTATTTATATTGCACATTTTGTACACAATCTCACTCCATGCGCTTGACATCATGAAAAGTACTTTTAAAGGTTTTTACAAACAAAAGAATTAACGACCTAAAATGTAGCTGGCCCAAATCACTAAAAGAACAAGCAAAATAAGAACAAGATTTTGGAAGAAATATTTTTTTGAAGCATGGCCTTAACTTGGATTTAAAAATATTTCCACTTAGGGCTGACTTCACAGCTGATTCCATTTGTGAGCAGCAGAACAGCTAAACGCTGCTTCACCACGTTTGCTTTCAACTCGGGGCTCCATTGATTGACCCCCGAGTTTGCAAAATGGTTTGAACCCAAATTGTTTGACTGATGATTTGTTTAGCTGCTCTGAGAACGCCAGAGCTCGTCTGATTGTGGAAGCTAGCTAGCGTGACGAAAGGTATCGGTCCATCAAATCCCAGGCCAAAAAACTTCATCCGATTCACTGAGACCCTGCGTAGCGAAAAGCAAAGAGAAAGAGTTGGAACCCCACCTATTATTGTAAGTAGTTGACATCAAAGAGGTGTTTTCATAATTAGCATGTAGCATTGACAGAGGCTAATCAGTAACAAAACTGGTTCTCATTGTTGATCGCGACCTTAACGTCGAGACTTTAGCAAAGACGAGCTAATTACCTGCCGGTCAGGATCGTCATCCGATGTGACCAAAATGCTTTTGACAGCGCATTGCCGGTGTGCGAGATTGTGATGATGCAGTTTGATGTTTTACAACGCAGGTTCAAATCCCCCTTTGGTTCAATAAATGTAATCTGACATCTGCACTCGGGTATTTAGATCAAGTGCGTTGGATAAATAATCAATCACATTGAGCTGTTGTGACAGTCACATGGGAGCGGTTGTCCGCAACTCCTAAGTAAACCAAACGATCACTGCCTGCCACCGTGCGGCAAAAAAAAAAAAAATTCAGACCAGCGGGCTGACGACAATGCAGCGACGGAACATTCGGCTTCGGCCACACGTGCTACACGGCTAACGTTTTTTTTCCGTGCTCACCACTAAGATGCTTGCCGTCACGACTAATAAAAGCCGTCGTGATTTTTTTGTCGGGAAAGTAGCAGGCACTTTGAGAACAACTTGGCACGTGGTTAACGTCCCTTCAATCAAGAAAAGCTTTGAGTGCGCTTCTTTGGTCTTTTATTCCAAAAATGTCTCGTTTTGATGCCTCTGTGGCAGAATCCCAAGACTAAACTTTTCAAGGCTTCCGAACCCGATGCAGGCATCAGAAACAAATTGCATCTCGTTGTTAGGCGGGATCCTCGTCTGCTGGCCTGACCTTTGAGCAAGGCACCCTCAGAGTTTCCAATGTTTGCGCACAACTTCTGTGTTGGCTCGTGCAGGTTCCAGCATGGCTAGTTGATGACAAAATTTCACGGATGCACATTACGCTTTATGCTTGGCCCCTCAGGAGTTGTATATTTAGACTAAATAGTTGGCTCGTGTGCCGCTCAGACGCACGGTAAGGATGTGAGAGCATTTCAGAGACAGACGTTCTGTGATGTTCTCCTTTCCAGAATGCAAATAAGTCACTTTTTAAATGGGAACAATTTGTTAAACTTGATGATGTGCAACTGACTTAACTCATTCGCTACCATTGACGGATATAGACGTACTTTCATTTTACCTGTGCTGGCAGTGAATGAGTTAAAAGTCGCCGATTGCTCGACATTCGACGTATTCCGAAGCTGCTGCCGTTCTTCCTGATAAGAAGCTCTTCCCTTGTCCCTTTTTTATCTTTTGTCTTGAAGACACTTTGCCTTCTCTTCTTTTGTTGCCCATGGAGGAATATCCGTAATATCCTCTTTGCTACAAAAATGTGTTTACACATGAACAATGAACCATCTTCAAAAATCCAGTTTACTGTGTTTGGGGATTTCGCAGACGGTGCTGCCGCTTTCTAATCCCGGCACACCTGATAATTTGTGGCTTAAATCCATCCATTATCTGTTCCGCTTCTCCTCACAAGTGTCGCGGGGGATGTACTAAATTTTCGACCATCTTAAAGCAGGTCTAAGTTGCGGCGCCGCTTGTGTAATGCGATTTTGGTGGATTCGATTGAGGCGCAGGCAGGCAGACTCTGCGCCTCCTCCGTATTTCGTTCAGGAATTTGACATCAGCGTGCTTCAAAGCCTCTGAATCATTGTAGAAATTGATATATTGAACCAATTCTTATTATCATCTTGAATCTATATTTAAATTACCCCCCTGACAGCAGCCCAACTTTGAGTAGGGTGAGGCGGCGTTAGTCACACAGGCTGTACAATCAGAAGTGGAAGACCGTCTCCAAGTGCCCACTTTAAAGCGACGAATTTGACTTCATCCGCAAGTGGAGATCTTGCAGTTCCTTTTAAATTTGCTTTGCGCTCGCCAATTTCCTGCGTGGACTCTAGCAAGTATGTTGCTTCTACAGATTTAAAGGCAATGAGGGGAGCGGCTTCCATTGGCCCGGAAACAAGCCGGCTGTGTTCACTCTCACAACGGCGCAAATGCCCATTTCTGCCTGCGCTCATCTTCGAAAATACCCCCAAAAAACTGAAAATTCCGCTCATGTGCACAATTAGACTAGAATTGCATTGGGCACAAAAATACCTGAAGATTTCCTTCTCGTGTAATTTCTTCTAGGAGTGGCATTTATGTATTGCCAAATATTGTGATATGATTTGCCGAGCAGAAAAGAACATCTTCTTGACCCGTGAGAACTTTAATCGTGATGATGATGCACATCACATCATACTGTTGGCTGTCTTAATGAGTCTCAAAGCAGAAAATAATGAATTGACCGTTTGATGTTTTGCAAACTCAAAAGGGATGTTTCTCAATAAACAAACACATGGGAAGAACAAGCCAGTAAAGCGCCATCATTTCATCTCTTTCTGAATCTGCGATTTCCCCCCCACTCACAAACACACACACACACACACTCACACACACACGCACTTCCACTAAATCACACCGGCAATCAAGCATCAACAGTGGAAGAGTGTGTTCCGTATAGTGGGGATAAATTGACATTTAAGCCGCGCTACTTCTAGTTTCACACATCTGGAAAGGATTACGCACCATTCCACACATTTTCTTTCACATGAATCAATTCTATTTAAGGTCAATTTCTTTGGCTCTGTTTTTTTTTTTTATTTCGGCACTAATTACACCTTCGCTCAGATTTAAATAGAATGTAGTGCAAGTGTAACACTCCGGTTTTTCAATGGTCCTCTGTCATCAAGATGGATTTTCGAGGCTTTCTTATTGACAGAAAGTATTTATGTCGATAGCATTGTTGATAAAATAAAGTGCGGCCAGACATTCGAATATTTCTCTGTAAAAAGTAGTCAAGTAGAATGGTTAGCAGATGATCCTTAGAGGATTTCTCGGCTGATCTCTCTCTCTCTCTCTCTCTCTCTCTCTGTCCCATCCACTCCTTGTGTACTGTGTCAATCTCTAGAGATTCAGGTTGCTCATAAGCCCTTGAGAGGCTGACCTGATCCTGTCCTGCTTTACTCGTGTATAAAACGCTTTATGTCCTATCATCTGACATCCTGACGCTAATGTCCTCACTACGCTAATCGCAAAGAATGCGTCTTGTGTGAGGAAGCATCAAGTCATTTTACAGACGAGACATTTTTGGGCAGCATAGATTTAATGTCGGCCAAAGTACATCCATGAATTTTGCATGTTTAAAAAAAAAAAGTATTTTTTATTTCAATTCTAAACAATGGAAAATTATGTACAGTATAAGTGGTTTACTGCATAAATGATTTCTGTCATATTTTCATATCTCTGTGTGAAAATGACTCAAGTCATGTCTAACCAAGGTCCTAGAGGAGCTGCCATCCTTCTACGGTGAACATTCTTCCTGTATTCATGCCGGCTCTGGAACCACCGGGGGAATGCTAGCCGCTGAACTGACTCAGGCTACGAGGTGTGCCTGACTAGCTAGCGCCATTAAGTATCATCGCTAATCCTCAGCTCCGTGGCAGCAAATACTTCTGACAAGTATCATTTTAACTAAAGGAGGACCAGGAGTCGCTCATCAAAGCGACACACCGAGGAAAAAAAAAAAAACGGGGAGATGGAGAAGGCATGCTAACTGATGATGTGAAACTAGTATCGTAACACGACACCTAAGGGGAAAATAAGCGCTAAGGGGCTGCAGTACACTTTTACAGAAACATTTGGAGGTCATGGGACTTCATTTCCCATTTAACATTTTGATCAAACTGGATTGGACATTTTTTGGACAGAGACATTTTTTGGCTCAAGTACAAACTAACCAATTCAAGTTGATTTGGAACGCGCTTGCTAATGTCAAAACGAATAGCGACCGAAGTGCAACTGCTAGCAGCTTCCGCTGCAAAGAAAGTTAATTAATTATTTTTAAATCGGGAGATACAGTTTACTGTTACCGTGAAGTGATTAAATTTTATACCATGATGTGATTTTTTTTATTTTGGGCCTCATCACCCAACGCTGAGTGTATCTAATATGTGTGGAGCAAAATCATGTGACGTAATGAAATCAAATCAGAAAGAGGGGAGTTGTTTGGGGGTGGTGTTGAAGTCAACTGAGTTAGGTTGACCCATCAACAAAAATAACTCACCAGAGAGGACTCTTTTGTGAATGTCTCACCTAAAAGCTACCACATGGTGGAACCAAAAGTTAACAAGCAGCAGCACAATTTTTCAGCTCATTCTCAAAATTCTCCGCCTTCCGAAAGGCGAAAGGGGCTAACATCACGCGAGAGGATGCACAGCATTGGACAGGTGTTGAAAAAGCTTTCACGCAACTGACCACACACATCCTGACTTCCAAACACCCTCCCCGGCCGGATCTTCGGTTTAAATTGTCTGTCTTTGTTAGCTGGACAGTGCAAAAAAAAAAATGTCAAGGCTTCTTTTTGCTTTTATGAACATAGTGGGGGTGCAGCATGTTTGCAAATTTCTGCAGCGATCTTCTGTTGACTGTTGTTGCAACACAAACGCATACGAGAATGGACCGTGGCATGCCTGTAAAACACAACAAGTATTATTTACAACTTCCATTTGAACTTCCCATACCTGTTATGTGCCATTCACATGTAGGCCCCTCCCCCCCAAGCACCACATGAGTAGCCAACTGATTGGTCGCCAGTGATGAGACATTGCGATTTTCTAGTGATGTTGTAGAAGTGATCGTTTGAAAATGGAAATATTGTCAGAGATTTAGAGAAATAAAGTGTTTCAGATCGAGTTTTGCCTTCTTTCTAATTATTGTGCGGAATCATTAACAAGCTAATATCAGTATTCATTGATAATATATAATAGCAGGGGAGGCACGGTGGGTGACACGTCCGCCACACAGTACAAAGGCATAAGGTTCGATTCCAGGTCTGGCCTTCCTGTGTTGAGTTCTCCCCGTATTGGTACTCCAAATTCCTCCCACATTCCAAAAACATGCATGGTAGGTTAATTGGACACTCCAAATTGTCTGTAGCTGTGATTTGAGCACGAGTGGTTGTTTCTTTTGTGTGCCTGGCGATTGGCTGGCAACCAGTTCAGGGTGTACCCCGCCCACTGCCTAAAGATAGCTGGGATAGGCTCCAACACGGCCCCGCGACCATGGTGAGGATGAGCGGCTCAGATAGATCTAGTATCAGTATTTAAGGTCATTTGAACGAAATTGTTATTTCAGAATTGCATTACAAACTGGTAGCCCGGCGCGTTAAACAGTGTTCCAGAAGTAGTCAGTCTCAAAAAAGGTTGGTTGCCCCCTGCCTATACGCCCAAAAATCTCAGTATGGTTCACAGGCTCCCTCTAGTGGTACACTAAACAATCGCTGCCTGAACACAGTTCAGTTGTATTTGACTTGATAGTAATAGTCATTTAGATATATATAACTCTTTGTTTATTATTCAGATAAATAATAAAATTTCATAGAATTATTATTAATGCTGTCAAGTGATTATTTTTTTTAAACTAATTAATCACAAAAAAATTCTATGATTAATCGCGATTAATCACATTTTTCAACGACAATTTTTTGCGAAGCTTGTAACAGATATTTACTTGAATAATATCTTGGACTTGATGCAAAATCACCAAATATGAAGTATATTTAATTCAAAGACTGTTCTAGTAGCTTTCTTTGATCCTTGAATACAATCTAAATGGAGACATCTTTACAGGCATTTTTCTTCGAGACATTTATCAAAACCGCCCACAAGCGCCACACTCCAGCAGTGTTGCTTTGCAAGGCCCAGTGGTAACTTGAACGCGGTATTTCAGAGACTTGCAAAAAATGTACAGCTAATTGGAAGTAAATCAAACTGAGTTAATTGAGTTAAAATATTTAACTCGGTTAAAAAAAAAATTCGATTAAGCACCTGAGTTAACTCTTTAATTTTAACAGCCCAAGTTATCATACATATGCCCCGCCTAAGATTGGCTGGCAACCAGTTCAGGTTGTACCCCGCCTCCAGCCTGAAGTCAGCTTGGATAGGCTCCAGCATGTCCGCAACCCTCATGAGGATAGAACGGTTCATATAATGCACGGACGGATTATTTGAGTACAGTTTTTTAGTCTATATTTAAGTACACTGGTAACATTTAAACTGCGACTTACGTTGCCATCATGTACGATTCATCTCATCGCGTGGCATTTGGAGTGTGTCTTGTCCTTGTGCTAGCTGGCTTCCTCCATCGAACATTCTCAACCCTGTCAAGACGTCGGCACACAATTCATGCTAGTGCTGGACAATTTTGTGGAACAATTAGAAAGTGCGAGCCCGTGTGCACATTCAAGACGGATTGATGTGTTGCATACAAAACATCTGTTTGTGCAGCTGGACCACATTTGCATAATACCCAGAAGACATTTCTGTGTTGTCACATCAAGGTGATCAGTCCGTATTTGTTGCAACAATTCCTTGTACGTCTTTGATTGGGATTTCTTTCTTGACCCCCCTCACATATCCAACATGAACGCGTTCATGCATGGAGACTCTCTTGGCGTGAGCGTGTGAGTCTGACAAGACAATATTTCGCCCGTGGGCTGCACACGCACGCATGTATCTGCACGAACGTGCACGCGCACAAGCATGTAATTTACCACAATGTGACATATGCCTCTGCCTATAAAATCAGTGGCTTGCGTGTCTTCCAGCAGCTTTAAATGATTGAAAATGTTGACCTAGCGAGACAAAAAATATTTGCTTTGCTCATGAAAACTTGCTTTGTCCTGCAGACTTAATGGAGTATTCATCTTCATTTGCAAATGACGCCAGTGTCAGGGATACAAATCTTACTCAGAAGAAAAAATTGTGTTTTATTATTTTATGGCTGCCTGGTCTCATTATCGAGCTCCGATGAATTTGGTTGATGGGGGGGGGGGGTGAGCAATAAACCATCGCCGGCAAACGGCATCGTCAGACAATCATCACATCGCAGAAAATGAAGAGGGAAGGGGAGTGTATTTTTAAAACTGTCAAATGATAAAAGCATTCCATGTGAGAGTGCTTTTACAAAACACAAAGTTGAGATGCTTTCGATCACGTGATCTTCGTACGGTTTCTTCTTCTGGGCAACACCCATATCTCTTCAAATTTACAAGATATCATTGTTACTTGTCAACCTTCCCGTGTAGTTTGCGTCATCATATCGTGAGCGAAATGTGAGAAGCGATGAATATTTTTGTGCTTGATTGTCCAACATCATTTCAACTTTTTTTTTTTCAATCCGCAAGGTGGTTACTATATTTACCTTCATTCCTTTTACGTACTTCCTGCTTTTAGACCTTGAAAGCGCTTTGAAAAAAAAAAAGTTCTCGTTCCGCGATGACGTCCATGAATGTGACATTCGCTTTGCATGTGTGATGAAGACAATATGCAAAGATAAGCAAAATAAGGCACAGCAGCACAATTTAACGAGATCCTTCGTGTATCGATGAATCGACTCATCGGTAATTATTCCCACCTCGGGTTATTATTTGATTCTATTTTGTTTTGAAGTGTGTCTCTGTCATCGCGCTGGAACACCATCATGATGTGATAAAGGAACCGGTTGTATCCAGAATTTCCCTTTCTCTTGTCTCCAAGGTCCATTGTTAAATAAACAAAAAAAAAAGTCGGACTATTTCCTGTACATTGTTCCCTCGCTACTTGGCGGTTCGGTTATCGTGGTCGTAACTTCATCTATTGCGGGTTTACGTTGCTATTTTGTTGCTTTTCTTGCTATTTTTCTTCCTTCTAGACGGGCCAGTGAAGAATATTTCATGGATTTACAGCACCATTTTTTTTTCTTTCAATTTGCATTTTAGAATTTCCATTTTAAGTGTAACAACTGTTTAGTAAGGTGGAAACCGTGTTGTTGGTGTTGGGAGGTTCGTAATGCTAAATAAAGGTGTAAATCAGAGGTGTCAAACTCTGGCCCGCGGGCCAAATATAAATTTGGCCCGCGAGGCTACGCCAAATGACGACTATACATTTTACATTCTATATGATAATAGCAACATTCAAAATTATAATAGTAATTTTAAAAACTAAACATTGTTTTGCTTTAATAAAACTACTTGAAATAAAAAATTTTAATTAAAAAAAAATCTGCATTTATTTAGTTTTTAAAAAATTAAATGCTGGCCCGCCGATTTGTTAAAGATTAACTTTTCGGCCCACTGTGTATTTGAGTTTGACACCCCTGGTGTAAATTAAAAACAGAAAAGCCAACCTCTACTCTGCTCTGAATATCAAGACTTTTTTTTATGTCATTTTTATTCACGTCAGTGCAGGAAGAAATGTCCCCTTTGTGAGTTTGCGTCTGAAGTGTGTCCCCGTTTTGTTTTTGCTTCCTCCAAGCATTGTGCACTCGTTTGTTTCCAGGCCATTTGTTATTGCCGTCATCAGGATCCGGATATTTTTTTTTTCTGCTGACAGGATGTTTGTTGTGCTTGGATTGATTACGTTGCCTTTTGAATAAATGGTGGATATGTGCTGTCTTTGTAAGTATTGCGTGCGTGCACTTAAACTGGATGCACCAAACAAGAAGCCAAGCTGAGCCGACTTTCAAGGCCTCGCTTGAAACTCAACTCTATTGTTGATCTGCAGCTGTGAACTCGCTCCAGGTCGTCAGTGATAACGCAGAGGGCAAATCAAATTTAGAACTTCCTTCATTCTCTGTGGCAAAGTGCTGGAAACAGGTGTTTTTTTTTGTTGTTTTTTTTTTTACTTTGCTGGCTTGGTCTTTCCCTTTCTGTTGGGCGTTCAAGTGTGTTTTTTTGAAGTCATGTTCTCTTGGGTTTGGGTCAGGGTTAAGTTAACTACATATGGGGGCCACCTCACTAACAAATAAAAAGCTCTGGCGTAATTGTGACATATTATCAACTAAGATAAATTTGACATCCCAGGATGAATAAAATGATTTTATTTTTGAATAAAATTCATATTAAAGGAATAAAGACTGAATTCCAGAATTAATGACTTCTTTTTTGGGAGGAAAAGATATGCTATTTTTTTTCATCTATAATATTGAATTCAGTTTTTGAGTTTGTTGTTGTAATTTCTGAATACTTTAAATATTATTTTAATCTTTTTGGAGCACTTTGAGATTTCTCTGAAAAGTGCATTCTAAATAAAATAAAATTTATGATAATTAATATTATTATTATTAATTATAATAATAATTATTATTATTTAAAAAAATGAATGCATAATAGAAGAATTTGTTTTCATTTTTTTTTATTCTCTTGCGAAAAAATGGCTTTTCTTCCTCGTTAAACTATACGTAATTATCGTAGTATCTGACTTTATTTACGTAAGAGGTCTGCATAGATGCATATGTGCACAAATCGTATGCGTTTTATTGTGAACATATATCAGGTCCATCTTGTTGTCTATGAGCCAACAGATGACTTGGGGGAGTGGGTGGTGAGGTTGGGGGGTGGAAGGGGTCATTTGGTGAGACGCCCAGGCAGCCGATGACATTTAGGTGAGGCAGCCAGATAGAACTGATGGCACTTCTGCTTTCTTTCCATCACATATAGGCTCAGTGAAAATGCGATGAACATGAAATTGTGTGCTTTACTGTGGGGAGGTTTGCACTCAATCAAAAATGTCTAAATAATAAATCATACAATAATACGCCATAGTCAAATTTACTCTGTTAATATATATTTTATTGCACAGCAGTAAATTCCCACATAGGCTTCATTCACTGACCCTCCACTCAGCCTTCTTGAGCTTTTTCATTCCTAAAGTGACAAAACATGTCGACCTCTTTGTCTCTGATGTGGCTTTTTTTCCCCCCTTTCCATCTTTCGGTCGGCTCAAATAATAACACAGAGCGGAGGGAGCGTTCGGCACGGGTTCCTCTGGTTATATTTAGAAATGAACAGATGCAGTGCACTGGAGCGGAACATGCCGCCTCTGCTCTTCTTGCATGCTTGCTCGCGTGCGTTCGTGCGTGCACGCGTGCGTGCGTGCGCGTCTTTGTCTGTGATTCTTTCGTCATACCAGTTTTCCCATTATACACTGCTGATTCTGACTCAGCAGCCCAGCGGTGAGGAAATGGGTCAAAAGTGGCCAGTAGCTGCCCGCCTTACAATACAAACCATCTTTTTAGTCTAGATAAGTGGCTCTGTGAATATTTGGTGAAAAGTTCCCCGCAAAAAAAAAATTATTTTGCTCTTGAAGTACCATCATTATGACCAATATTAAAATACAGGAGCATAGTAGGCCTAAAGGTTTATCCAAAAAGAAATGGTTTTGTCCCTCAAAAGTGTTTCCAGTACTATTGTAAACACTGTGACATTGTGCCTAGTTTGAACATTAAAGGGGAGGTCAACCCAATTTTTTTTTTTTTTTTTTGCAATTACATGTTGTATGCGCCTTCACTCAAAGTGACATCAGAGTGACTCAGGTAGCGACCAATCACGGCTTGCCTGTTCTCTGATGCTGAGCCCCGATTGGTTGTTAGCTGAGGCCTGAGCAACTGTGATGTCATTTTCATTTGACAGCAAGTGACAAAATGGCCGCCCCCCCCCCTGAGATGTACAAAAACAGATTTCACTGCTTAACTCATATTCCACAAAAGCAATTAATAATTAACCAGAATGCCGTGTTGCGACTTGTGAGACTGCATAGAACATATTCTTGTCAAGAAAACTTGGGGGAGGACTTCCCCTTTAACACTGCGCTTAAATGTAGTAAAAAAAAATAAATGTACAAAAATGATTATTTACTTAAAATGTGTTGCATGTCAAATCTAAATAAAAGTTTAAAAGACAAAGAGTTAATGAAGGTTAAATGGAAATAAAAAGTTAAATACAACTGAACTGTCTAGACAGTGATGGTTTTGTGTACCAGTAGGGGGCGCCTGCGTGCCACACTTTGAGGCTAGATGGTCGACTGCAAATACAGTGGTGCCTTGAGATACCAGTTTAATTTGTTCTGTCATCACGCTCTTAACTCAAAACACTCATATCCCAAGACGTGGTATAAACAACCGTTGTAACAGTTGAATTAGCCATATTTATTTTTTTTGCATCCCCAAATTGTGTTCATTCGGTGTTGGGACATTTTACATGAGGCCTACACCTCACGTCAATATTTGGATTTCTGCTTGCTCGCATTTCACTCTTCATTTGGATTTTGGTTTTCTTTAGATTCAACATGAACTGTACTGTCAACAATCAATGCGGGTGCTGTAAATGCAAAACAAGCAATTACAGCACGACTAATTAGTATGATTTAGTTGTGATTAACTTACACTGGATTGCTGTGAATCAAATTGGAGCGTTGTAGTCGTAGTGCAGCAGAATTGAGTCCCACGAGTGAATATGAAATTAATCACAAAAAATGAGCAGAGAAAACACATGAGTGTCCTGTTCCGATTTGGGACTTTTTTTTATACATGATGCTGCAAGTCCACTGATCCAGGCGCTTTGGATGAGAACCAGATGAAAGCAGCCCTGGGTGTGGTTGCTTATAATTAGAGAAGGAGAGAGGAGCTGGCTTTAAACTCACTCTGTGATTGTTATTTTTTCCTCTCCACTCCCTTGTCACTCGTCCATCCCACCAAAAGCTCAAATCAAACGGCAGATTGAACTTAATGGAAGCCAGTTCATATGTTGCATGTTTTTTTTTCTGGCTGCCACAGTGGAGGTGAGACAAGAAGAGGGAGGAGGGATGCTTATTTATTTCTCTTTTTCAGTGAGCCAGGCATGATGAGACGATCATAGTGTCAGGAATGGATTAGTTGTGTCAATTGCATCCCCGTGCATGTTGGCCCCTCCCTCTCCTGTTGGATCCTATTGAGTTAAACACTAAGTACGCCTAAGTAACTGGAGACTGGCAGGATGTCCTGAGACCTACAGGAAGCTACTGAAACAATTGAATTGACTGTTTAAGCAGCGTGCATTTCCACTTCCTTGTGTCAGTCAGCCAAAGGGAAATACTACGTTATTTGTCCACAGGAAGAAATGACATGGTGTTTATTTGATGTTTTAGTCCTGCTATTATTGTGCTGAACCGCGCCTGTTATTAAACAAACAAAATCAATGTGGAACATAACTGGCTTGTTGGACCATCACCAAGTGGACAGATAGAAAAATCCGGAACCCATTTACTACCATTGACGGCTCAAGACGTCAAAGCTCTTTTTTTTTTTTTTTTACTCGTCTGGTAGTGAATGAGTTAATAAAAATATGATAATGAGCAATATTCGAGTAGCATTCTGGATGTATACACACTGTATTAAAAACATAAACATTTGTTTTCACTCCCATTTTTCACAAGTAGAACTAGAAGATAGGGACATTTTCATGTAGGCAAAAGGCCGATTGATATTCACAAATCGATCTGCTATTTCAGGAGTTTTCCAAGATAAACATCCACTTTTTAGTATTCCACACTTTTTTTTTTTGCACACAACAAGAGTCAAGCAAGTCAAAAGTTGGACGCAATTTGCTTATGCATAATAGTGTGTCCAAGCTTTTGACGAGTCACATATGCAACCATCTTATTCGAAATTTCCTCCTGATATATTTTTTTCCTCCTAGTTGAATTTATCAATATTATTCCCACCTAAAATTTATTTATAAAGCATTTTTACAAAGTGCTGTGCATGAATTCATAATCAGACATATAAAACCAAAGACAGTTAAGTCAATAAATTGTTGCTGTATCGTATATTTTATTATACTTTTACTATATATGTTCCCTTATGATGGCTGGATGTTGTTCAATGACCGCACCTTAGGAAAAAACAACAACAACAAAAAAAAACAACCAAGGATGATACTTAATTGTCATTCCCCATATGAAGGCTGTTTTGTCATTTTAAATTTGACCACTGGAGGGCAGCATCTCATAATAACTGCACTTGGCTCCTCTCCTTTGCCAGTTGGTTCAGGGTTGCTGTGGTAACGGCTCTGCAGGAAGCTGACTTTGAGTGGCGAGGCTGGGAGACACAGAGGGCAGTGTTGAGTCGGACGACGGCTGCTGAATGCCAATGAGCAGCTGAGCTTAGCCTCACACACACACACACACACGCACAACACGGCCAGCACAACACGGCCAGCACACCGACACTGCCCAGCGCGTACCTCATCCATTACATGTTGTTTCTTGAATTTGTCGGATGATCAAAGCACATCCTCCGTTGCAACGATTAGCAGCCTATTAATATCCAGCGGCATGATTCATAGGTGTAGCAGTGACTTATGGTGGGGTGGTACTATAAGCTCTGTGTGTGGAGCAGCTGCTGTCTTACTGTATGCTTCAGCTGTGCTGATGTCTTCCGAGTCTAATCATCTGAGTCGGGTCTCTCTGTCGGGCTTGTTCGGCGTCTCCACAGTGACAGGCTTGTACCGGCGAAAGTGTAAATCACGACCTCAAGAGATATTTGAACGGGCACAAACCATCCCCCTGTCCTAAAATGAAAAGGGATGCCTAACTAGATTTACGGTTATGTAATGCTGACTGGAGGCATGGAGGATGGTATAATCCACTCTTATTTGGGTTAAACTCGTTCTCTGTGAGGGGACAGCGGCCTCGCATCTCTCCAGCTGAGGAGCAACAATCTCTGTCACACCGTCTTTTGACCGCCAGCTCCGCGAACGTCGCCGCTTCCAGGGAAGGCGTTCTCTGCATCGCTTTGGAGACTTGCCGGTTTGCGATCTGTCCTGATGGGCCTTTCTTCCATTCTTTTTATTGTCCATCCGAGCTCATAAATCCTGCGGGTCATTATGAATGTCCTACTAGATCTGATTGGTTAAACTTAAAACTGAAGTTGTTTCTCGTAGCAGCGACCAAGTGAAAAATATCTACCATACTAATGCGTTCCAAAAGTCCAAAAGTGCTTTCCTCCCTTAACTCATTTACTACCATTGACGGCTAAAGACGTCAAAGATCCCTTTTTTTTTTCTGACTCGGCTGGTAGTGAATGTTAAAGGGGAAGTCACCCCCCCAAAATTATTTGCAACAATATGTTCTATGTGCCTTCACTTGTTGAAACCTGGCCTTTTGATTAATAATATTTTTAAATATAATTTATATTTATGTATAAAATATAATGTAATAATATAATAGAAGTTAAGAAGCAAAATTCACCCTTTTAGTCCTCTCAGGGGGCGTCCATTATGTTATTTCTGTCGTCAGAAAATGACTTCACAATTTCTCAGGGTTTAGGTGATGACCAATCATGGCTCAGCTTCAGAAAACTGGTGAGCCGTGATTGGTCGTTACATGAGCCCTGAGCAACTGTGATGTCATTTTCAGTCAACAAAATGGCTTAGATGGCAAAAAACGGGTGGATTTTGCTGCAAGTGGAGAAAAAATATATAGCATAATTGTGACATCACCTAGAACTGGATGTGACTTCCTATATAGATGCAAAAATGAGAAAGAAAATCTGGTTGGAACGCTGCGAAGCACCCGAAAGTAACATTGAAGCAGTTGCAGGAAACTCTGTCGAGTACTGGCGATTTATTCCATGTGACAATAATCTCACATATTGTTCATATGTATGAGCTACGGTGTCGGATGGCAAGACAAAACAGGGGTGTGTAGACTTTTTAAACGCACTGTACCATACTCCAGCTCCGATTTAAATTCACCACCCCATTGTTTGTAATCTACAACACTCCGCTGGGATAAAACTTGAGTCTGCAAAACCACTGTAATACCGTTCCAGAATTTATTCGTGCACAATCCCAAAGACCCCCAAGCAGCGCACACATGCCCACTCGTCTCTGTATGTGTGCGTGCGCGCGTGTGTGTAATCTGTGATCCACGTGGCATTAATCCTCATAAATATTAAATATTTGATGACTCTCTCAGTGATGAAGCGTGACACTCGCTGTGCATCCCTACAGGAGATGCTTGTTCCCTGACAGAGGTCCTTGTCTCAGGGAGAGCGTGTGAGCCAACGAAATTGGCATAATGCATGACGCAAACACGTGAAAGAACCTCGTTGTATTTTCATTATCTCGTTATATTTTTTTTTTCATGATAAAGGAAAACACTTTGGGATGAAAAAAAGGTTTGCATATATTAAGTGTTTGTTTCTTTCCAATGTGATTGGTGTTTGCCTAGCAGGGTCCATAATGATGCTCGTCAGCACTGGCTGGTTGCTAGGTAACAATTACCTGACTGTGCTTTGCTTGCAGTGAAGCTACACAGTTGTGAGTGTGTAAGCGTGTGTGTGCATGTGCGTGTTTGTGTAGCGAGAACGGAAAAATACAGCAAAGTCGACGACCAACGGATGTCTTGTTTTCCCATTGGAATAAGATTTTTTGTATTTTTTTTTTTCACCATGTAGGCTCACTCCTTGGTTTCAATTTGACTTATTCACAGACTTTTTATTTTTTTAATGACAGTGTTTCTAATTTATGAGTGATCAATGTCTATTTATAGTCGCACTGGATTAAATCCTGATAAATCCAGCTGCAGCAATTTAACATTGTTAGATTGTCATAACATTGTAGGTATTTTGTTCACAATTTTTTGTTTGATATGGGACGTATGCACTTGTGTATAGCATGGCGTAAAAAAAGTGGCGGGCGGTCAAAGCCTTCTCTGCTGGCCTAACATATTCTTGACATTGATGTCGTATTATATCCTGGTGTTGAATTTTTAGGTGAGAGTTTTCATCCAATCAGAATTCAGCTAGCTTATGTTGCCAGGCAGATTTCATAATACCAGTAGCACACTCTATTCGCCCGAGGCCTTCAGACACAATCGTGCGAACGTCTATTCCGTATGAATGTGGGAGTTTTACAGTTGGTAGACAGTTGCGATAGCCAATCAGATCACGAGTTGATGAGCAGGCCTCACCTTGAAGGTGATGAGCGCGTCTTGTGATTGGATACTCACTCGTGAGGGAGCAGCGCTATGCGGAATCAACACACCCGGAAGTCGTAACTGACGACCGTTTGAAAATCTACGATATATTCTTGCTTTTTTTAAACCACAATGGCCAAAGGAGGGAAAAGTGTGGATTTAATTGCAGATACACTTGCGAGGGCTTTTTCAAGACGGACCTTTCAAGAGAAGCCAGGTCGTCCAACACTCACTCAGTAGTGCGTAAGTGTTCGTCTGTATATAATTTCTCCTGCCGTGGTGTCATAAATGATCGTAATATAAGGGGGATTTATTCAAGTCAGACTTAGTATGACTTCACTGAAGGCCTACGTGTGAAATGCACGGCCCACCACTGCGTCTAAGGCACTAGCAATCATATCTATTTGTCATGAGGATATTAAGTAAGATTGTATTAGTTCCCTCTGCTCGCTCCCGTCGAATGTTTTGGCGCGTGGCTCAGTGTACCTCGCTGCAGTAAATTACCTCCCCTTCATATTAGCTGCTGTCCAGAAGAAAATGTCCCTGTTCAGTGGAAGGCCAACATGAGGATGTGGCACCTCCCCCAAGAAGCGCTTGCCAGCTTCCCCAGACTTGGATGATGAATTTGGAGATCATTAAATGGTCCTAAATGAGACCCTGGCGTGAGAGCCAGCCCTGACCATCTGGCGCCATTGTGAGTGTTCGGTCGTGTTCAGATTTAGGCAGAATCATCCCCTCCTGTCATTGGATAGATGCAGAGAAGGCCTGGTCAATTTAGCCAATCAGAGGCTTCCCTTATAACACTGCCCACTCAATTACGACAAATAATCATCCGCGTGCACAGCAGAAGCGTGTAGAGACCTTTGGGTGGTCAGGAACTCCAAGTTGAAAAGGAGGCAACTGGAAACTTTGGAAAATCTTTTTTTTTTTTCTTGTAGAAACATTGGTATAAGGTATGCAAACACAAAATTAGAGCATGTGCTAATCCAATCCAATCCGTTATTTGTACAGCGCATTTCACACCAGCTGGAGCTGTAACAAAGCGCTTTTTTATGTTGTGATATAAATTAGCAGAAAATTAGAACACAAAGTAAAACACGTTACATCTCGGCTAGATTACTGTAATGGACTTCATTTTGGAGTCAGCCAGTCCTCCTTCAAGCGCCTCCAGTTGCTCCAAAATGCTGCTGCTCGTCTTTTAACTGGAGCTGGGAAGACGGATCGCATAAGCCCAATCTTGGCCTCTCTTGACTGGCTCAGAGTGCACTCCAGAGTTCGTCTTCAAATCTTTAAATGGCCTCGCCCCAGCGAACCTCTCCGAGCTCCACCACACAAGCACAGCCTCAGGGGGGGATCGTGCCTTTTCTGTTGCCGGTCTTTCCCTATGGAATGACCTTTGACCTCCCATTGAATGTGCTGGCCGTGTTGTAAAGCTCCCTTTTTTCTTAGTTCTTCTCATCTCAAAACAACCTGCCAAGTGTACATAACACTGAATGTGACGTAATTCGTCCCCAAGCTGATTGGCTGTCGCGAACTGCATTGACTTCAATTCAATCGCACCGCCAGAAACGCTCGCAACAAATTTGGTGTGAACTTCGCATTACAGTGCATTACAGGCCATTGAAGATTCTGGAACTCTCCCATTAAAACTGGCAATCGAGTTGCAAAGTTGGAATGTGGTTTAGGAAAATATATAAATGAAATATTGAAAACCAATCTTTGAGTGACATGTTTGTTGATGTGCGCTAACGTGACTCGACCTGTGTGTGCTATTTCAAGGTAACAAGCTGAACAAAGACCTGAAGCACTACCTGAGTCTTCGGTTCCAAAAGGCTTCCCCTGACCACGAGCTGCAGAAGACCATCCGGGCCAATCTCTATCGCCATGCTGTGCCTTGTGAGTAACGCGACATTCCGAACATGACGCTGCGATGCCCGATTGTCAATATTTGTCTGTATTTTCTTTATCTGTACCCGGCCGACCCACTTTCTGAGGCTCCTATCTTGTTTGTCTCATCTAACATTCTTGCTCATGTGATTTTGTTTCACCCAGAAACCATTCGGGCTTATTTTTTTCCTTTCATGCATGCTAAAACATTATCAACGATCTCTGCTACTAATGAATGAAACTGAAACATGAGAATTAATTAACGCTGATCACCATTCAAGTTAGGTTACAATTTCCATCAATCTCTAGGCCGGGCTCCGCAGCTGATCATATTTCCACCAATTTCAGCTTGATCTGTGTCTAGACATAACGATCCCTCTCATAACGTGTTGTCGGTGTTGCAAAGCCAATATCTTCCTTTCAGATGACCACAAGGCTCCAGGCTTTAAATGTTGGATGGAGAAGCACAGTGGAGCAATCAGTAATATGATGTCGCTGTCTGGGGGTCAATGTTTTGTTCAATTGCATGATTTAATCAGTTTAGTATGATCACGACACAACTTCCTCTTGGTTTTAATCCTTGGATTTTTTTTATTATTATTTCCTACTACTAGTTTATGGTTTGTAATTCCGTCCTCGACTTTCTCTGTCTCTCTCTCTCTCTTTCTCTGTCTCTCTCTCTCTTTCTCTCTCTCTCTCTGTCTGTCTGTCTGTCTTTCTCTCACTCTCTCTGTCTTTCTCTCTCACTCTCTCTCTCTCTCTCACTTAGCAGCCACTGTCTTCCTATCTCTCTCTCTCTCTCTCTCTCGCACACTGTCTTTCGCTCTCTCTGGCTTTCTCTCTTTCAGTCTTTTTCTCTCTTTCTCTCTCTCTCTCTCTCACTTAGCAGCCACTGTCTTCCTCTCTCTCTATCTCTCTATCTCTCTCACTCACTGTCTTTCGCTCTCTCTGGCTTTCTCTCTTTCAGTCTCTCTCTCTCTCTTTCTCTCTCACGCTCTCTCTGTCTTTCTTTCTCTCTCTATCTCTCTCCCTCTGTCTGTCTCTCTCCCTCTCTTTCTCTCTCTCTCTCACACTCACTGTCTTTTGCTCTCTCTTTCTTTCTCTCTCTCTCTCTTTGTCCTCTCTCTCACTCTCTCTTTGTCTCTCTGTCTTTCTCTGTCTTTCCCTCTCTCTCTGTGTCTCTGTGTCCGTCTCTGTCTCCCTGGCTCTGCCATGTGACCGGCAAATCCGCCTCTCTTTTTGCCCTGCTGGGGATTATGATGTTCTGATTTATTGAAAATAGATTCCTGCCTGATTATGTGGTGAACACGCTGGGCTCTTACAAAGATAGAGGATGATGAAAAGGCCTCTGTAGCACACAAAGGATAGACAGTGACATTCTGTTTCAACTCAAAAAGGCAAATGGTAATGTCTTAGGAGCCTCATCAAGGTCGTTTACGCGGGTGTCTATGGTATGCTTTAGAGGAGTTCACGGCGAGCTGTTTTCTTAAGGCAACACGTCAACAAGGACATTCGGCCGCGTTCAGTGCGCGAGAAGAGGCGAGAATTGTGGCAGGACAACTTGAGGCAGACTTTTCTGACAGATTGTAGAATGGGTCTGTCATGTCGCTAGAAGCAGTATACCATATTGGAAATGACTCTCGTTAGGACGCAGGGCGATTTCTTCACCTCCGGAAAGTATAGCTAGCGTCAACCACACGGTGGTTTTAAAAAGTTTAAAACTGCGACTTTGAGATTTTTTTTTTTCATCCATGCAGCCAAAGTGACACGGCCTGTCCCCCCTCCCGCTGTTGCCGTATGACTTTTCACCTTGATGAACCAGTTGGCTCTGCTGGGAATGTTTTGGGGACGTTGGCTTGGGTATGCAAAACATGTTTATGAGGAGCGGCTTCATCGGAGTTAATACTTCCAATACAATATCATATTTACGAGCGTGAGTTCAGGTTAATATTTTAATACAACACTGTCTCGTCATCGTTTGTCACGAGCAACATTACACGAGTTAGCCTGTCACTAGTTAGTGGTATAAATATGATCGACTTACAACCGGGGCAGATAAGATGGCTAACTAGCATGGCTAACATGAGCTCGTTTCCACTCCGAGGTAACTCCTCAAGAAGTAGCGACTCATTTTCTGAGAACTGAGAAAGGTCATATATTTTGGAGCTTTAACGGAAAAAACACAATTCCGTGATAGTTTTGTTTTGTGACACCATCAGATGCTTCTACTCTTAACCGCATACATGTCGTGTGACTTTGAATGGGAAGGTTTCAAATGAGGGTTTTAAGCGTGTGTTCGGGTTCCTCAATAAAGTTTGGGTTCAAACAAGCGTTCCAAAGGTTTGACATGAATGCTCAAGACAGGGTTAAGATTTCAATTTTGGGTTTCAAAATAGTGTTGGGAAGGCAGTTACGGTTTCAAGTGACAGTCCCCGGTGATGTGCAATAGACAGACTGTGCAACTCAGTTTTTTGTTGACTGCGAACCGTCATTTTATTTCCACCAAATCGGGTCCGTTTCCTGTAATGTGTGACCTCAGGGGTGTTTGAATCTGTGTTTCTTTTGCTGTTTATAAATGCCCCTCCCCCCGCCCGCCCTTCTTTCTTCTTGTCCCTCCTTCTCCCACTCTCCCGATGACCTGCTATCTCCGCCGCCTCCTGTTGATTGTCTCTCCGACTTTGTTCCACATGCAAATGTTTCCAGGGCATGACGAGGCCGAATGACAAAGGCAGTCAAATAAAGGCCACACGTCTCAAGCCCTGGCTTTGCTTTATCGCCACATTTCGCTTGTCTGCTTCTGAGCACATGTGCTGCCCCCCCCCCCCTGCTGGATCGCCTCCCCCCCTTGGTTGACTCGAACAGGTGCTTTTCCCTTCGCCACTGACCGAGGTGGGGTCTTTTTTTTTTTTTGTTCTTTTTTTCTACCTTATTTTCTAGCCTGCGTGCGAGTGTGTGTTTCTAAGCGAGGGCACATGAGGTGCCGCCACATGCAGGCACCGTCCCCTACCTCCTCCCTCCTACTCCTGCTACTACAGCAGATGGCCATTGTTATCATGTGCTGCAAATGTCACAATTGATAGAGAAGTCGCTCCCTCGTGGGATTCATTTCTCGCTCACGTCTACAGCTGCTGCTCGGGGATGAGGGTTATCTCGGCGTTATCCCGCCGTTTGAGCCTATACGGCGCTAACCAATCCTCCCTCCCCCATCTGATCTCCCTCACTCTCAGTGCCTAACTCTCTCTCTCTCTCTCTCTCTATTTCTCTCATTTTCTCTCTCTCTGTCAGTCCTCCTTTCGACTTTAAGTCCTCCTCCTGAGTGGCAGCGTCCCTGTGGCTTGGTGGCGGCCGCTGCCTTCCTCTGTCACATTCTGGCTGCTACCTCCGTCTCCCTCCATCCTCTCTCTTTCTCTCTCTCTCTCTCCCTCCCTCCCTCTCCTTCTCGCTCGCTCTCTCTGTCTTCCTCACCTACTCGCTGTCCTTCAATCCCTCGCTTCCTTGTTTTCCACTCCAACGCCGATCTCAGGGAACTGAATGCCGGAGCCAATTTTTTTCTGTTTGCCGTCGCCACAAAGAAACGGATTACATCTTGAGTTGCATCCTCTCTGCACGCAGGCAAGTGGCAGCTCCTCGTTCTCTCCGTCTCTATGCTCGCCATCCGCCATCCGTATGCCCGAGTGTGTGATGTGTGTGTTTGTGGTGGATGCTGTGTATATAGGCTAAGGGAATCAGAGAAGGTGGGGTGGGGGGGGGGGGATCATGTGAGGGGGAAGAAGGGGGGCAGGCACACTCGGAGCAGGCACGGCCAACCCAGGGGGACAGATGGCCAGTAGCCCTGGTGCATTTTCCTGGTCGCTTTTCAAATTCACCCTGCAGGCTTTGTACGAGGCCCACAAGTACACAGAGCGTCTTTTCAGGAAGCAAGACATGGTTCTTCCACTCAAAGAGGAGGTGGGGGGGGGAGTTATGTGTGAAGAACGGACGTGATGTAGGAGGAGAGGGGGGGGGGGGCGTCGAGGCAGGTTTTTGAAAGGTTAGGAATTGGAGAGGAGTGGAAAGCGAAGACGAGCTAGCTGAGAGGGAATCGAGTGTGTTTGTGTGTGTGTGTGTGTGTGTGTGGAAAGGGGGGGGGGGGGTTGTCAGCAGATCCAAATGCATGGAGGTCAGGTCCAGATGCTGCCCAAACAAAAGGGCTTCTCTGGGGGGGAACGGCAGGGGGAAGCGTGGCACTCGCCATTGTGTGTGTCGCTGCATTGCAGGGTGCTGCCGGGGAGCCTCATGCTAATGACGGCCATTCATTCTTACAACGCTTGAGTGGCCCCAGCTTCTCTTTGCCTGCCTTTCACACACGCAGCCTTGATATTCTCTAAATTTACGTACATACGTCACCACACATAAAAGATGAAAAAAAAAAAAACAACTCCTGTTTTGGTGATGACGCGTGGACGGGTGTCGTCCGTGTGTTTATGTGGAATGGGCACAAGTGTTTGGAATGCTAAATTGACAGCATTTTCCTCACTCAATGGAAAACAAATCTCGCACGCGTAGATGACGAAGAGTGCTGCGTAGAAATTGTAATGTGGGAATGGCACACCGCCACTGGATGATGTGGTCCAGCATCGGCGTCCTATGGCGCATTCCTCAGAACTTCACATTCATGTGTTCTCCGAGCTGTTCTTTATGTTCACTGGACACTTCATTAGGGACACCCGCACAATCCAACGCAAGAAGTAACCAAAGTCATCAGAGAGGTTTTTATTTGACTTTTTTTTTTTTTTTTTTTTGCAGTGTGCTTGTACTCGGCAGTGTACAACTGCACTGCATCATTTTCAAGCTTAGACTAATATTAGAAAGATAATCTACTGTATCTAATGAGGTAAGTACAATATCACTCGCCGCTCTCATTGCAGTGTACTTCTGACCTTTTGTAAATGTCAATCCGAGTCATGAAAATTGGAATAATTCCCGATGTGCAATCAATCTTATGCAGCGTTGTTCTTGGAAAAGCGGAATTGTTCGGGATTTCACGAGACAATCAGGGGCATTCGACGGGTTTATGAAGATTTGGATTGCAATTATCGTTGTTGTTCTTCAAATTGAACTTTAGATTTCCTGTCAAGTCTGTTTTGTGAAAAAAAATAAAATAAAAATCATGTGAGATTGTTTTTTTTCCCACTGAACACTGGCTGGTCGGTCAGGTCAGTTTGGAGTGAGCCGTCTCTGATGGATGAGCCGCTATCTTTTGCCACGATAAATCCGATCAACGTTGAACACAAAGTTACGAGTCTTGTCCTGGACAAGAGAAGAAAAAAAAAAAACACTTGACTGAATTCAACGTGTGTTCGAAGAGGATTTGAGAAAAACAACCTTTGTTGCGTACGTGACTTGGAGTTCTTCTGGCGATAGTTAGTCTTCATGTTTGTATTTGTTTGTCCTCGCCAAACCTTGCGTTTAATTCCAAATGGATGAGCAAATCTTTTCATCACGGGCTTTTTCATTTGTTATTATTTCAGTAATGAAACGATGATGACCTTTGTTTATTGAAACACGGTTGTCATAATTGCAGACTAGAGTAGGGAGTGACCGTTTTTTATTGATTTATTTTTATTGTGTCTTGATGCAGTGAAGCATTTTACTATCGAGTCAGTCACATTTCGGAAAGCAGAAAACAATCCCATGTATTCATTCAAGCAACATACGTCACGCTTGTAAATGAAAGCAAATGTATGATATTCCCCAACATTGAAGGCAACCTTCAAGTTAAGATCGTTAAAGCTAGTAGTTACACGTACGTCGATTCATTCATTCTCTGAAGCGCTTCTCGTCACAAGGGTTGCTGGCCGGCGTGCTGGAGCCTATCCCAGCTGTCTTCAGGTGAAAGGCGGGGGACACCCTGAACGGGTTGCCAGCCAATTGCAGGGAACACAGAGACAAACAACCATCTGCGCTCACACTCACACCTTGGGGCAATTTAGAGCGTCCAATCAACCTGCCATGCATGTTTTTGGAATGTGGGAGGAAACCGGAATACCCGGAGAAAACCCACACAGGCACAGGGAGAACATGCAAACTCCACACAGTTGTTTGGAAGTGGTATTTTATATTTGGAAGTGTATGCAATACCTTGGGGATGAAAAAAAATGATCGGAGCATCCTTGATTTTGCTGTATTATTGGATATCACTCGATTGTGCAAATAAACCACCAAGACTCGTGTCCATCGTATCGACTCTGATAAAATACAGATGCAATCTCATAGTTGTGTTTACTTGGTTGAGGCGACTGCAGGCAACCCCATTATTGTAATTCAAAATGAATGACATCACGTAACAACCACATCCAGTATCTGTTCTGCTTACTGGATGTACTTAATTTGAGGTCTTCTTAGGTTGACTGACTTGGGACGCAGCACACCAGAGAGCTGCCATTTTCTCCCCTCCGGGCATCTCTTGGGTTTTGCGGTTCCGTTGCCAAGCCGGCAGTCCACCTCCTTGCATGTGCAGACAGACGTGCCCTGCTATAAGATTTCTCTCGGTCTACCACTAAGATTTTAATCTGCCACCGTCCTCATCAAGCTTGTGCTCAAGGCCGGGTCAAAGCAACGGATGCAAATTCAACACGGAATTCAATGCAAGGCCATCGTCATGACTCAAATGTTTGTCTTTTTCCCCCGACTGGCATGATGATAATCGGCTAATTTCAATCTGCACTATGTCACCGCATGTGCATCCCCCCCAACCCCCCCGTCGCCCCCTCCCATGCAGAAGAGCGAATCCTTAACATAATCCTTGTCCTGCTGCCCTCCAAGCTCTTCCTTAGCCCGCCTCTCACCCCTCAAGAGGTTTTCTCACACGAAGCAGGCTGTTTATCAGGACAGCCCATGTGTTAGGTAATGTCAAGAGTCTATATTTATGACTAAGATAGCAGGCGAAGGGGCAGGGAAGAAGAGGAGCAGGAAAGAGAGTGGCTGTGGGCGGGAATACGCGGGAGAGGGAGTGTGAGGCTGCAGCCATTGGCGGTCGACTGGAACTGGAGTGTGAATAGCTCGCATTGGCTAAGCCTCTAAAGCTGGGCTGGACCTCTAATTTGCTCTGCTTGTGGAACGCTGAAGAAAAAACGGCAGCTGTCTCAATGAGCTGGGATCTGTAGTACTTGCCCACAGTCAAGCAAGCGCATGAGCGATGGATGGGGCACGGCGAGAGTGAGTCAACGTGGATTTATTCTCTTGATTATATCGGTGGAATATCGTGCAGAGCGGAGATCAGCGGAAGCGGCCGCGTTGAGGTAATTCGGTGACATTTACTCGGTTTCTGACGGGACTGAGAGAGAGAGAGAGTCAGGTGCCATTTCTGTCCGCAGGTGTTGTGAGATTGTGGTCCATAAATTGTTGACTGTAATTGAGTGAGATGGTGGCTCCGTCTGCACGTTTATGACTGACATGCTTTTTATTTAGGGTCGAAACCAAAAAACACTGATCTGTTGACATCGAACTGCTTCCATAGCTCCCTTTTCTCACTCTTGATTTGCTCTCATTCCCCTTTTCTTTTTAAAAAAAAAAAAATAAATCTCCTACCATTGAAGCTGAACTTTCATACGTTTCGTTGAAAGGAAAGAAAAGATTTCCAGTTCAGACTGTTGGTGCTAACCCGCTATTCAATTTCTGGCCCCCCTCACTCATTCCTCTCCCCCATATAGAAAGGGGAGAGCAGAGAGAGTTGGGGAGGGATTGGTGGGGGGACAGCAGGAGAATAGCGGCCGGGACTCAGCTGTGAGGAGTGTTGTGGCGCGAGCTGAAAGAATGGCCTGTTGTGTTTGAGCAGCAGCAGTATTGTGTGTCGAGCCTTTCTCTCTCCCCATCCTCCTGTTCAACTATAATAGGCAACTCCATCATCCTTTTATTCCAATAATCCCTCACGCTTCTTAAAAGCAAAGCAACTGTTTCATTTGAGGTTTTTTTTTTTTCTGTGTCAATTCATTTTTTGCCCGATCAAAAGTACGAATTTATAGGAAGGACACAATTATGGAAAATAAGTTTGTGGTACCTCTATGATACTTCAAAGGGAAATTAACAAGAATATGTTCGATGCTGTCCCACTAGTAAAAACATGGCACTCTGATTAATAATGCGTTTGCAGAATGTGAATTAAGCAATAAAATCCGGGGCGGCCATTTTGTCACTTCTGTTGACTGAAAATGCCATCAAAGTTGCTCAGGGCTCAGCTAACAACCAATCATGGCTCACCTTCAGAAAACAGGTGAGTCATGATTGGTCATTTCATGAGCACAGAGTAACTGTGATGTCATTTTCAGTCGACAAAAGTGACAAAATGGCCGCTCCCTGAGTTGGATTTTCCTGTTTAATTCAAATTCCAGAAACGCAATATTAATCAGCCATGTTTAGACTAATGAAGATTTTTTGGGGGGTTGACTTCTTCCTTAAATCAATAAATATTAACGCATTTACGGCTTAAGATGTCAAAGATCCATTTATTTATTTTTTTAACTCGGTTGGTAGTGAATGACTTAAATGTTCGTTGTTGACGCTCCATGATTTTGATTGACATTTCACACTGGACTGGACCAATGTGGTCAGTGATTTGGGTGGGCGAGGTGTGCCAGAAAAGTTCCAGGTCTGATGTCACAACCTATCAAGCTTTCACCTTCCGTGTGGGCCCGATGATCAAGCAGCTTGTCAACAGTTTTAGTGATACCTGTCATGGAACTTTCCTGACACACCTCGCCCACCCAAATCACTGACCACTCCGAAACAGCCTCAAAGTGACTTTTGATTGCTATTGAAGGTGCGAATATTTTGTAAATTTCGTGACAGAAACTCACTGAAATCAAGTGTGTCTGTATCCATTTACCCTTAAAATATTCACTGCTACTGGGGACCTGCAATCCTTTTGATTTGAGGTTGGATTGAATTAGGGCTCCGCAATATATAAAAAATATATATTTATCAGTATTACAAACATGCAAAACGCAAAGTCATTTTCGAATAAAATTGTATGCTCTTATCTTTACTTGACCAGTCGTTTGCAAACCAAAAACAAAACGAAAATGAGCATCACCACCCAATAGTTGGACATTATCGAAGGGAATTACAATTAATTAGCAAAGAACACACACAATGAGCTTGCTTTTTTTTCCGCATGAAAAAAAAATTTGACAATGAAAATGTAATTTCTTTAGGTACGTGTTAAATTTTGCAGTAATATCAATAATTGCCATAATCAACAGCCCTATCGCGTTTTAAGCCCTTCCTCTGGCTCAGCCAGCCGTATACGTCATTTCTCCTCTCGTCAACTCTTAGCCGCTGTTTTCAAAACACACACTTCACCACCACACCAAGTGTGCATGTGTTTTTCCTGGAAACAACGAACGACTGCCACCCTGTTTGAGTTCAACATGTACTGCGAGAGGATTTTGTTCAGTTCACACATTGTGTTTGATGCCTTACCCCTGGACGTAATACATCCTTGCTCGTTCGGAGAATGCATTCGCTGGACTTGTCAAACTAATCGCGTCCTTGTAGTTTACATTGCCTCCTTTGGGCTTATTTCACTCTCGGGTCAGTTCGGAAGTTCTTGTGCATGGTCGCTCCCGCCTCGTTCACTAGTGCAGACAGCAGATGTTTGGCTGCACGTGGGTGTGTGCGTGTCTACAAGTGTTAGACAATGAGTGGAAGCTCCCCACACCATAAACAACAAGAAGGCGATTGAAGGTATCAGATGTCAGCAGAGTGCTGCAAGCCGCACCACCCATTCTTCTTACTCCAGGGGTCGGTTTTCCACCTGACTTTGTGGACGTGTGGGAGTGTGGCGGGAGGATGTGTGCATGTCACTTCATTGTTTCGGAAGAAATAGTCATAGAGTGGGCAGCACGGTGGAGAGGTGCAATGTTCGATTCCGGCTCCGGCCTTCCTGTCTGGAGTTTGTATCTTCTCTCTGGGTTTCCTCCGGGTACTCCAGTTTCCTCCCACATTCCAAAAACATGCATGTTAGGTTGATTGGAAACTCTAAATCAGGCGTGGGCAAACTACGGCTTGGGGGCCACATGCGGCCCGTTAAACGTTTTAATCCGGCCCATCGAACTTGAAAGAAATTAAATGAATAAACCTTATTAATGTTTTATTTTCTAAATTTTCAGACATATTGTTATAATGCTTTTGTTCACTTTAATTTCAAATGAAATGTGTTTTTTTTTCTCAGATGATATGAGGTTACCAAAACACTCCATCCATCTGCTCCTGGTTCGACCCCTCTGTCAATTTTTAGAACCCATCATGGCCCGCCAATCAAAACGTTTGCCCACCCCTGCTCTAAATTGTCCCTAGATGTGAGTATGAGCCCGGATGGTTGTTCGAATAGCTGGCAACCAGGCCAGGATGTACCCCGCCGACCGCCCAAAGGCAGCTGGGATAAGCTCCAGCAACCCCTTGACCCTCATGAGGAGAAGCGGTTCAGATAATGGATGGATTTATAGTCATACAGTGTCTGACACTCCTCCGATGAGGTCACATGGGTGTGGACATTTTCAAGTATTCAATAATCATAAGCAGTCACAATATTCACTTTCATGGCCTATGTCTCGATGTCGTCACAATGTTGTCATGGTGTCCGCTGGGGGCAACTACCGAGTAAATGCCACTAATTTTATTTAGAAAAAAAGCTTGTTGTGTTTTTGGTTGCCTAAACTGTAAAAGCAAAAACAAATAATTGAAATTCGCAGATGGCTGTGTTTGAATGCATTTTGGCGAAAGGATTGGACTAAGAGTGTCATGTTTGCAGTTATATCAGGTAATATTTAACGTGAAGTGTCCTAACTCACAAAATTCCGCCTAGAAAATGATATCAACTCCATTTAGTTGTGGCTGGAATTGTTTTAAGTCAATCCTTATTTTTATATCCTGCATGCGCTAATGCTAACTGCTTGCTAGCTTAATGTATGTAAACGTATGTATCAGTTGTGACTTCAGTTCATGTTGGGTCCAAACAGTCGTTTTCTCTATTATGTAGGTGTAAATGTCCGTTTATTTTTGCATCCAGCTAAGCCGCGCCCCATAAATGACATTGCATTGTTTACGAGTGCTCCGTGGTCATGGTACCAAAATTAAAATTTCATGTACCGAGATCATTGCAAAAACCTCAAGAAACAAAACAAAACAGTGAAAGTGATGGACCAATAATGGTTGACAAAATAGATTCCAATTCTTTTTATTTTTTTAGTTCTGCATGAGTCTGGAAGGCGCATGAGTTTGTCGTCACATCTCTGCACTATACCACACATTATTTTGGAACAAAACAGAGCAGACCGATTCCTGAAATTTTACTGGTTAAAAATGACATCCGTTGAAATGAAATATTTCAGGCGCACAAATATATCATAACATTTGCCTTATTTGCATTTGCAATCTACATTATTGGCAGGTTAAATTTGGACCCTTTAGCCTTCCACTCTCAGAGGCACATAACAATTTCAGATGCAGGCCAGTAAAATCTGAAATATTTAGTCGGCCTCCATGAAATGCAAGTTAAGACAAAATAGACATTATGATATTGGCATTTTAAAAACATAAACTCGAATTTTTTTCCCATTTTGCCTCTGCTACAAATGTTCATTTATGGCAGCAGTGTTTGTTTTGATTATTTTGATGTCATCCGATAGGAAGAATCAGAAGGGAGCCTATTCATAGCTGCCAAAACACTCCAATTGAGTTGTGCATTGTAAATGATTAAATAGCCAGATGGTCTTTACTCGGATGCCAGATACATTTGCCTCTAAATATGTCACTGGTGCCGTTTGAAGAATTTACATTGATAAGCTTTGTTTTGGGTGGTAAGTAAATGATGGGAAAATGCAAAAAAATAATCAGTGGTCGGCATTTGCGACCGGAGCTTTTGGTGGGGATCGAGCCAGTTTAATACATCTCTTAATACCGCCACAATAATCGAAACCATCAATGATACAGTTTACAAGAAAGCAATATAACACTGCGCAACTGTGCTATGAAAATCATCTGGAGCAGTTCAGGATCAATGTTTAATAGCGTGACAAAAATAATAAATCACATGATTATGTCATGCTCACGAGAGATGCTGCTTAATTATAGATTTATGTGTGCAGATTGTTGCAAATGTGTTTTGCTTGCTCTGACCAACCAATTGGAGGATGGGGAAAAAAATGCTGATGTAATCGATGGGGGTACAAATTTTTAAGAAACTGTCTTATTATGAATATGGATGATGTGACATTGACATGGCAACATAGAGAGGCTGAAATCACAAGATTATTCCAAAAGTACTCAAACAATTTGCACTTTTTTTTTATGACGACACAAGCCAAGGAGGGGCTCATTAAATTTGTGTACGCTCAACGTTTGGGTTGCACTCCGTTGATTGTACCCTCATTGTAAATTACATAGAGAACAATTTAAGTGACATTGGATTACTTTGCAAATCAATGTAATATTTAACAAGGGATTGGTTGATTTCTTTTCTTTTTAAATTCATTTTGTTGTGAATAATGTATGAATTTTGGCCGCCCTTTCAGTCTGACATCTGTCCTTCCCTACATGTCCATGTGCTTTGTCTTGTGTCTGTGGTGTTGTGTATGCAACACAGAAGAATCACTTTTCCCACAGTCAGCTGTGATAGGCACAATGGGTTCTAAAATTTGACAGAGGGGCCCGGACAGGAGCAGATGGATGGAGTGTTTTGGTAACCTCACCTCATCGGAGAAAAAAAAAAAAAACATTTAATTTTAAATGAAAGTGAAAAACCACAGTATTTAGAAAATAAAATATTAACAAGGTTTATTCATTTAACTTTTCTCAAGTGCTGCAGGCCGGATTAAAACATTTAACGGGCCGCATCTGGCCCCCGAGCCGTAATTTGTTGTTTAAAGAGTAAATAGAAAATATTTTAAGTCTAGTGGTGGCAAAAGTATTGACGCTCCATACTTAAATTGGAGGTCCAGATACTTAAAATAACTCTTATGAAAGACAGAAATGCTGGTAGATGGTGGTTTTATTTATTTATTTTTAAATGATGATGTTAACATTGTCGGCACGGTGGACGACTGGTTAGCACGTCCGCCTCACAGTACAGAGGTGCAGGGTTTGACTCCGGCTCCGGCATTCCTGTGTGGAGTTTACATGTTCTCCCTGTACCTGCGTGGGTTTTCTCTGGGTATTCTGGTTTCCTCCCACATTCCAAAAAAATGCATGGTAGGTTGATTGGACACTCAAAATTGCTGATGACTTGTAAATTAGGCTAAGCGCCATTTGCATAGACTATTTATAAAAAAAATCTGAGAAAAATATTATTTATATCATAATTTGGAACGTGGTGTATTAATCCATTCATTTGCATGTTACTTGAATTCCTATCTGTTTCGCAATAAGCAAAATGTTTCAATGTTCCTGAAGGCCACGTGGTGACAATGTTGATGACGTGACCGTTCGGAGCGCCGGCTTGCCTGATCCTTTTAGCAGCTTTCACATCAATACGCATCTCCCTCCCGCGTGCACGCAGACCTGCTTACCTGCGTCCGGCGCACGGCACGCCGCTCAATCAGTAACACAATGTGCAGACTAGATAAGAGAGGAGACGTTAGAGAAGCCAGCGTGCCGCGGCCGCAAGCACAAGGTGCTCTTTGTGTTTGCTTTGTGTCGGTGCGCCGGTTGTTTGCCAGACAGCGAGAGGTGAGAGTGAGAGAAAGTGCAGACTGTTTGTTTTCGGGAATTCACATGCCCATTAGGTGATTGTATTCTTGTGTTGTGGTTGTTGTCATTGGGTGTGTGTGTGTGTCACGTGCCTCCACCACCATCGACCTTATCGTTCTCCTCTCCCTGTTGTTCCACCTTTTGGCAGATGCCCTCTTTTTTTCACAGCACTCGTTCTTGTTCTCCGGAGCTGCTAATTGATGCTGTTGTTCAGAGACAAAATGATAACAAGCAGTTGGGTTTGTTTACAAGCCTCAAAAACAGATAATAGTGGTGATTGGCGAGCGACCCTGATATAGTACAAAATAGCAGTAATTCTTTCAAATGTGGCTCTGCCTCCATTGGTTCAAAACACAAACCTCTTTAGAAAGCGCACGAATGCAGTCCCTAATGTTGTGTCAAGATGTGTCACTCGATGCTGTGAATTATTCCCGTCTGAAATGTCTCAACAGTTTTCGGAGGCAGAGAATAATCCTGTCAATACCGTACTTTCCGGACTATAAGACGCTAATTTTTTCCTACATTTTGAAGCATGCGGCTAATACAATGGTGCGGCTTTTCTGTGGATTTTTCTTTCACCACTAGGGGCGCTCTTTAGTTCAGAAAATGCGCTAAATAAATATCTTTTTTTGGGAGGGGGGGTCTGTTCTGTTTTAATTAGCAAAGTTGTTGCCGTGTTAAAAGGCACTGTTTTAACAATCTGTTTTTGTACCTTTTATGTGCATTCACAGTACAAAATTGTTCTGTACATGCAGTGAACAACTCATTTCAACATAGAAAACTGAAAAGCTTATAGCCTGGTGCGGCTTCTATACAATTTAAAAAAAAAAACAAATTGGGATGAGTTGCTGCGGCTTATACGCGGGTACACCTTATAGTCCGAGAATATATGTAATATATTCTATCTGCACTCCAATCTGCTGTTGGATTGCACACTCAAGCACAAAGACAGCAGTCCTTCCTCAAGATGTGTTGCACGCATTCACCACCGATCTTTTATAAAATCATTTGCTAACTCCAGAAGGAAAGACAGCCCAGTGAATATTTTTTCTCTGTGTTATTATCGACCAGCAGGTGCAAAAATGTGATCTCTTTAATAACGCTGGGTCTCGATTCAAATTTCCAAAAATCGATTCAAATCGATACACGAGGGTCCGATTCGATTTGATTTTTGATTTCCGATTCACTTTATGTGGTCATTAATGTGAAACCTAGATCCGAGAGGAAGGGAGACTTTACATCACATCTCCACCAAACTGCCTGGCATGCATACACAATAGAATTCCACACTCTTGCGTCATCGTACGCACACGTATTTTCTCTGTTAACGCATGTCGTCCACAAAATGAACTGTGTGGAAATTTTGTTAATTGTGCGCAATGAAGCCTTTATGTCATCAGTTTCTTTTTGACTTTCCTGCTACTATTTCTTCCAGTCACTTGCTACGTTACATCGTCTTTCTGTTACCTCAAACTGGAAAACGCGATGCATTTTTCATGACAATGTTCATGGTGGTCAGTTGCGCAATCCTTGAGATATTCTTCCTGTTTGAAGCAGTGGAAAGACACTGCAGGTTGGTCGCTTCATAAAGCTTGCATGTCTTCTCCGGCATGTTGGACTTGCATTTTTTATTTGTAATTACTGTTAAGGAGGCATTGCTCCAATTGTGAAGCCACATTCATGTAGTAGTCTGTGTTCTCAAGTCTTGTCAGGCCTGCCTTATTTTTCATGATGTTCATCCTCTGGAAGAAGCCGATAAAGGATAACGACATTACAGCATATCGTCAAGTTATTATTTGTCAACACCTGCGACCATTTTGCGATTAATGGCTTTTTCATTCAAATGTAAAACGTATAATTCTTCACATTTGTTTCTTTTTACTTCGGTTTGTTTTTGCTTGTATTATACGAGCGTAGCGCAAGGTTATACGTGTGTATTTTGGCTGCGGATGGTATGATAAACAAAGCCTTCTCGACCAGGTTTTTTTTTTTTTTTTTTGCTTGTCATGCTGTGGACGTCATGATTTTGATTAGGAATGTTGCTTACTAAAGACAGATTGTTTTACATTTCAATTGTATATTTTTCTTTAAATATGCAATCAGGAGTCTGCCTCCTTGGGAAAATGGCAGAAAATCACAGAAATTGCAGAGCCAGTGGCCAAACAATGACAAAGAGGTAGCCTTACCTACCAACGGCTACCACGTAGCTCCGCCCCCTGACATAGAGAATGCCGCAACTGTATTGTGTGCAAATGAAATCAGGAATTACTGAATCGCTTCAATGGATCAACATGATTTAAGAGTCATTTATGATTCAGCTGTAACCATGTTTTCTCCCTGCAACACATAAAATCTTACACACAGCCAATGTTTATGCCCACTATTACATCATGCAGCATTACTCGTTGCCAAATCTGTTTGCTGAACTTAATTATTAATAAATCGGTGAAATATTTTTCTCCCCAGCAAACGTACATCAATCTTCTCAGTTACAGCAGCTTTGTTCCAAGCAGTATTTCTTTTGGGGGGGTGAGCCAGCCATTTTTTGTGGTTCATACTCATATTTTCTTCCCAATATTTATTTTTCCTTCAATGCTTTTATAATGGCCGTGAATCCCACAAACAGCAGTGGTTCACCGCAAATGGCTACATATTACAAAACTGAAAAGACATCACATTGCAAGTACAAGTTAGACAGTAGTTGCTTACTAATTATGTGCTGATGTAACACAGGAGGTTTGCAGTTGTCAATATTCTACAACATAAGCACACCAAAATTATTCATCTCATTCAAGCCCTCCACTATGGGGAATAGCCTGAAATAACAGCTCCACTCCCGCCTCGGCAAACGGCTTCATTAGAGCTCGTCGAGCCTCTGAAGCATCTCCCACTATGGGACCACCCAGTCCTACCAGTCAAACTCCCAGACAACTTCACTTTCATCTGCCGCCACTGAGATGAATGCAAAGCGGATAGATGAGCCTTGATGTTTTTTTTAAGTTTCACGTGAGGGATTTGTTTTGTGGCTCTCTGTCTTGTCTGCTAAATGGCTTCAATTTAACGTTGGCTTTTCAGGTAGAACAGCCAATCAGGGAATAAACGTGCTGTGTGTAAAAGCATCTCATTATCAGGAGTTTCTGCACATCGGTGAGGCTAAAATCTGGGTCTTGTCAAACAAGCTTTTTTTTTTTTTTTTTTTGCTATTCTCACATCGAACACATTAAATTTTGTGAATCATTTAACATTTATTTATTTACTTACATACTTTTTATTTATTTATGTTTAAAAAATGTTAAAAGCAATCTCCCCAGTGAACTCTTAAATTCTGACAGTCCTAGAATGAACACAAATGGTGAAGCAGCACTTGTAGACAGATAATGCTCCAATACCCACAGGCTTATGTTCTTCATCCTCTGTGAACGGCAACTGAAATTATTGCGCCTTACTCAAGAGTTTTGACCGGCTCCATATATATCCATATTTCTGTATATTACTGTCTCCAAGTGGCCAAAGCTCACACGCTAAATTGTGTCATTATCAGCAGTTTTTTTTTTTTTGTGTTTTTTTTTTTATTCAACCAGCCCAGGTGAAAAGAATCCACTTTCTGACTTCTATATCCGTCAATGGCAGTGAATGAGTTAAGTGTAATATCAATTTCTTGTTTTTAGGGGAATAATTTAGTGGCCTTTCCATTCAATTCAAAGGAGATAGATGATTTGAGATGAGCGTTTTGATTTACAAGCGTGGTCCAGGAACAAACTGAATTTCAAGGCACGACTGTACTGACTTTATTTCATCTTTTATAAACGACGTGTCTTGAGGTGAGGTGATCTTTATTTCATCGTCTGATTGAGCCGGCTATGAATTCCTGTCATGCTGTGAGCCAATCACTTCTCCCCAACACTTGTTCATTTCCTCTCTCTGATGCTCTAGCTTTTAGCAGCAAAAGATGAATTTTGAACAATGGCAGCAACTCCCCGTTTACTTTCACCCTCTGGCCCCCCCCGCCGCATCCTTCCCTTTACTCTCCACTCAAATTGTATTAATGTATTGGCACCTCCCAAACTTAATCTTGTTTGCTCCTCCTCAGGTACCACTCGCGCTCCCCGAGACGGAGAGGTGCCCGGGGTGGATTACAACTTCCTGTCCGTGGATGACTTCCTAGAACTTGAAGAGAGTGGCACGCTGCTCGAAATTGGAACGTACGAGGGTGAGGATGACGACGAGAACGATGAAGACTGACATTCTGTGTTCTGTGTTCATCGCAGTCACAAAGAGCGTAACAATAATCCAAATGAATGTTCGCTACATGCAGGTGGGCAGTCAGATTGGACAGTTGATTTCGATTCGACATGATTGCAGGACCGGGGTCACGCCACATCTGGCCCTCTCGTTCTGATTAGGACCGTGTTTTCCCATGCTCTAAATCTCAGATTTACAAAAACCTGTGTGCATGTAGAAACGTGACGCATGTGTGTATGCAAGTAAGCAAGTGTGTGTCTTTGGGGAAGGCTTTGTGATTGTGTTTGTAGGCCTGGGAGAGAATGTTACGACACTAATCTGCTTGGCAGCAGCCCGCAAACTCTGTTGGCCCTTGGCACATTTCTCCCTTTCACACAGACCTGTCCGCAGGAGTCTGTGATCAGCAAACTAATGGAGACTAGCTTCATTCGTAACGAGCTAATATGATAGATGTTACGATTTCACACATAATAAAAACATTAGCATGATGTGACTTTATTTTGTACGAGTAGCCAAAAATGAATATTCAACGAATAGCTAACAGTTGACAGCAATATTCTTTAGAGAACATGTCAGGAATTACATGTCATGGAAACGCTCCTGTGATCCACAAGGTCAATTTCAAGGTCAAATTATAGGTCAAAAGGTCAAGTAACTAAAATATGCTCCAATGTTGTGAATGGATCCTTTCCAACAATACCTGTTTCGTCAAGATTGATCCAGTAGTTCCTGAGATATAAGGGGTCCAAGAAAACAGGCCACGCCCCTTTTTCCACATTTGGCGGAGTGTGGCTCCCACACCTGTGCTGTGATTGACCTAAACGTTCAGATTTGGTGTTGTTCATTCAAATCTGAATCTGCCTGGTTAAACCGACTGGGTTCTTTGGCATGGAACGACCCCATACCTGCTACTAGTTTTATACCCACAATGCTTTGTGATCCAACATACTATGGTTGCATCACACAAAATTCACCACACTTTGAATTTGACTAATAAACACTAAACTGCTCTGTAAATTGTGGCGTTGGTAAACATTGTCTGTCAAAACTGAATAACACTGCCTTTACGTTTTTTTAAATGATTGCATACAGTGAATTGTTCTATGAAAAAAAGCTCTATTTCCAAAGCTAGCTGTTAGCATGCTACTGCCAAATGTCCTCGTTAGATGAATGCTCCTGCTGTTCACAAAATATAATTTGCCCAAAAGGAACCCGGTTTTATTTCACTACAGAATGTGTGCCGTATGATGCACATAAGACAATTTATAAATCTGGTTTCCTTGCTGACTGCATTTATCCAAATGACAACTGTAATCACACATGTGCTATCCATTCCAATTCATATCGCAAGTGCAAACATGCTCAGAGTGGCTGAGCTGACTGCATGCACATTTTAATTGCTCATAAGTGTGGCGTTTTGGTTGTTTACACACATGGTCCTAATTGTTGATACCCTTCTGTTAATGAAAGAAAAACTCCAAAGGGTCACGGAAACAACCCGAAACTGAGCAAAGTCATAATAAATTGAAAAACTATGCAGAAAAATTAACCTATGAAATTGGTACTCTGCTTTTGAACAGAATCATTCAAAAAAAAGGAATCGAAAATGAAACAAACCTGGACAAAAGATGACAGTCCCAGACAAAAGATTGAAAATAATTTGACCATAAGTGCATGTTAAAACTACAGTTTGTCGTCAAGTTATCAAATGGTGACATGGTGTGTCCCACACCGAACATGGACCACAGAAAGTGAAGGAGAGAATGTCTCGCGGGCGTCGAAATGAAATTCAAGACAAGCGTGTCAAAAGTAAAGGCTGTAAAATCAAGCAGCTTGATTGCCCCGTGACTACAGCTGTGTATTTTATTCTGAAATTTAAGGTCATGTAATTGTAGCCAACAGGTGCAGAAGTCTTATTGATGGTTACAAAAATCATTTGATTGCATTGACGGCTTCAAAATGTAACCTAATTTATCTTTCATCGGATTCAATTAGCCAACATTTAATACCTGACAAGATGACCATCAAAAATTGTTTCATTGCAATAAATCAATTGAAGTTTTGCCTGGTTACCATGACGACAATAGAAAAATGTTGATTCCTTTGTACTGCAGCTGAATTGTATAGAAGTGATAAAAGTGGCGGTTCGTGCATTTCACGCGCAGGCCACCAGGGAAGTCGTACCTCTCATAATACCATCATTTATGACACAACGGCTGGAGAAATAATATACAGAAAGACACTTATGCAGTACTGAGCGAGTGTTGGACGACCTAGTTTCTCTTGAAAGGTCCGTCTTGAAAATGGCCTCGCAATTAAATTCCCTCCTTTGGCCATTGTGGTTTAAAAAAAGCAAGACTATATTTTAGATTTTCAAATGGTCGCCTGTTTGTTGTTTCCACATAGCGCTGCACCCTCACGAGTGAGTATCCAATCACAAAACGCGTTCATCACCTTGAACGTGAGGCCAGCGAGAAGGCCTGACTGTCATCAAATCGTGATCTGATTGGCTTTCGCAACTTTCTATTACCTGTAAAAGCCCCCTTGCGACACAGAAGAGACGCCCGCACGATTGTATCTAAAGGCCTTGGACGAATGGTGTGTGCTACTGGTATTATGAAATCTGCCTGGCAACACAAGCTAGCTGAATTCTGATTGGATCAAAACTCTCACCCAAAAATTCAACACTAGGGTATAATATGACATCAATGTGAAGAATCTGATCATCATTTCTTGTTTATGTTAGGCCAGCAGAGAAGGCTTTAAAGGCCTCCACCGCACATCACAGATTGATATCATTCTAGGAAACGTCTTAAATAAAACAAGTTCAATTAATGCAAAAACAAGCAACTGCCAACTACATGTCCGGAGCGATTGGTAGTCATGTTGTGATTCCACTTTGTCTTTGCCAGAACGAGATGACAGGGATTGATAAATGTTCTGCAAGTTTTTTTATTTATTTTTTTCTATACCCACTGTCTGTTCTTGAGTCTTTCTCCTTCTGCCTCTCAAGCATGCTAATGTCCTCCTTGTTGCCTAGGTAACTATTATGGGACCCCCAAGCCGCCGAGGCAGCCCGTCATTGGGACAGTGATTCTCGGAGATGCAGGCTCCCAGCAGTCCACCCCCAAGCGCACCAAGTCCTACAATGACATGCAAAGCGTCCGAGTAGTGCCTGCTGACGACGACGATGACGACCAGGCCTCGGAAATGAACAACACTTTCACAGGTGAGAGCAGCACAGTGCATTTCCCTCCTCCATGTCGCTTTCTTCTCTCATTGTCTGTCTGTGCCGGTCATCTTGTCCGCCCGCAAGAAGCGTGTGCACGTATGAGATGCGTTTGTCCGAGATCAGGGAAGCAGTTGGAAGGAGATAATGCGTGTGTTTTTGCTCATCCATGTCTAGTGGTTACATCATGCCTTTGTCAGGCTGAGTTCTTTGCACACAAGCCTCCAAACACTGCCATCTGCCTGCGAGGAGGGGAGAGACATTATTCACGCCCCGTGTTCTGACAGACAATGTGATTTTTTTTTTTCATGATATATTTAGAATACAATAGAATTGAAAATATTTATTACCGAATTGGAGTGCATCTCGTGGTTTGAGTGTTTTTAAATGTATGGCTCAAACGTGTGCATACAGTATTTGTAGGCTAGAATTAGTGCAACCAGAGTGTTTCTGAGTGAGAACAACAGTTGATTAAAATAAATAATAATAACAGAACAAAACTTTTTTATTTAGGAAATGTTGATTTATTTATTTTAATTTTTTAAATTGATTTTATTTGATTTTTTAACTATTATAAAAACGACTATTTTTTAATCAATAAAAAAGTGCTCTTAACAAAACTCTTCTCTGTATTGTGCCAAATTTAGAAAACTGATTTTCCTCACTTCACAGAGACTTGAAAGAAAGCCATTTTTTTACCAAATTGCCCCCGTCACTTCCAGTTTCTTTGAAACTGTTATTTTGTGATTTTTTTTTTTCCCCTACTTCTCTTGATACTGTGGATGTGTGCCCTCCTTGTGCCCACTTGCCAGGCTGCCAGAATGTTGAATTAGCATTTTGATCAAGGCTGAAAGGAGCACAGAGGTGGTCGGACTCTGCTGAGCCAGAGCTGGGAAATGAGTTTGGGGGGGGGGGCTAGTTTATGGAGAATGTGGAAAATACGAGAGTTGGGGGGGATGGCGGGTCAAAAACAGTTTGGGAAAAGACTTGATGGAAGAATTAGCATACTCCTGGGGTCTTTTCAGTACATTATCAATGAGGGGGAAGGGGATGGATTAGGGCAGTGCTTCTCAAATAGTGGGGCGGGCGTGGTGCGATCCTGAGGGGGGCACGTGTGACCCTGGGGAACATGCTTTTTTTCCGCTGTACTACAACAAGGTGTAATTGCAGCTCCACTCCAGTAGTGGGCAGTGGCGCTCTCCTTGACCATTGTGCACATCGAGTATTAACTCTACGGTGTAGGTTTGTTTTGCAACGAAAATGCTATTATTTATAGTTGTGGCGGAGAGTGGGGGGGGGGGGCACAAATTGTTTTCTTATTGCTAGGGGGGGGGCTAACAGAAAATAATTGAGAAGCACTGGATTAGGGTGTGTTGTTGCTTGATAATGCCGTGCTTATTTCCACTGTTCTTCTCCAGCTTGTGTGAGATATAAACTTCTTCGTCTTTTGTTCTTCTATGTTGTTCCTCGTCTTGCCTGTTTTGTTACCCAGGATCCTTAGTGCGTAGTCTCTTCCCCTCTCCTTTGTTGTGCGCAGGTAACCCTAGTGACCAGGATGAGAGCCGCGGCGGCATCCTCCGGCCGTACCCCGCGCGTGACAACGCTCCTTCCTGTGGTCTGAACAATGCGGCCATCTCCACAGCGGACAGCGGGCAGCAGACGCTGGCAGAGCCGCAGGTCTCCCCGGAAGATGCGTCGGGGCCGCTGCCCGAGAACTGGGAGATGGCCTACACGGAGAATGGAGAACTTTACTTCATAGAGTACGTGCTCGAGCCTGAAAGAGCTCCCAATAGGACGGCATGCATTTATTTAGATTTCGCCAGAACCAACGTAGTCCACATAGCTCACAATTTTCCCCCACGTTGCACGTCCTCCCTCACAATGATGTGGCTCGAAGGCCTGCCCAGCCGTCCGCTGCTTCCTTGTTAATCCCTGCATGCGTGGATCTCAAAAGGAGATCAAACCCCGATCACCTGATTACCTCCACCTCTCTGTCCTCTCTGCAGCGCAACAAAGGCACACCACCAGGACATGGCTGTGCATTTAAAGAGCTTGTATGTTCCCATTTTTCCAATCACTATTGTTTCTTTTTACATTGAAAGGGGGAAAGAAAATCCAAGGGGTGTTTTTTCTTTCTTTTTTTTTTTTTTTTGCTTTTAATTAATTTATTATTGGCCTGTGTTGCTCTGTTATCCTTATTTGTCTGTGCAGCCGAGGCCTGCATTCCTTAATAAATCCGCAAACGTGTTTCAAATTGAAGTTGGTATTGACATGTGACTCGTGTTTGAGCAAAGAGGCTCTTTTGAACTATTTCTTGTTTGTGTTCTTTCAGCCACAACACAAAGACCACATCATGGTTGGATCCCCGGTGTCGAGACAAAGCCTCCAGGCCTCTGGAAGAGTGCGATGACGATGGTAAGCTGCCGCAGAACGTGGTGTTCTCCTTGAGCACTGTGAAATAATGTTAAGCTATCTGGGGAGAAAAATAACAAGTTGGCAAGTACATATTGTCCAAGGGGCAGCTTGATGAGTAATGTTGAAAAAGAAAGACACATTGGGAAATTGCACCATCTAGTGGCAAAAGAAGAAAGTAGCATAGCGTCACTTTTCTTTTTTAAATTGACGCCACATTTTTGATTGCCGTGTCTTTCTAAGGGGTTTCTCGTTTCCTATTTCTCTCCTGTCGCCACTCTCATTTCATTCTTTATTTTATTCTGTTTTCTTCCTTGCCCTCCCGATTCTCCTCTTCTCCCTGTCCCTTTTCTGTTACTCCATTTTCTTTTTCTTTGTTTCATCCTGCTTTCACTTTGGAGAAGAGGGGATACATACTGAAGAGCTGGAGAGTGATCTAGGTAGGATGTCTGTTTTGTATCATTGTGGTCACCTTAAGCGAAAGTTCTCAGGGAAACATAAATGCAGGTTTTGGCTTACTAATGTGATGCAAAGAGAGAGAAGTAGCAGCAGCAAAAAAAAGGGGGAAAAAATGCCATAATAAAATAATGAGCTGGGTTTGAAAATCAATATATCGATAAATCTATTTTCCTTTTCATAGCCTGATATCGATTCATAAAACCATATATTGCTACTTTTAATAACTTATTTTTTTCCTGTAAATTGACATGACTTCACTACTCAAAAGTAGCGCATCAAAAACAAAATGGCGGAAGGGGTGAAGTCAGCGCCAACAAGCATGAGGGCAGATGTATTTATTGTCTTGATCAGGTCATGTCAAATGAAACCTACATGATAAATGTAATTGCGTTGGCTTCAATTCTTAATGTAAATATAAACATTTTTACTAATGCACCTAGTTACAGCAAGAAGTTTGGTCTAAATGCAGCATTGCTTCTTCTGAGAATGCCTTAATTGACAATTGATTATTGGATTAATCGACAACTATTTTAAAAATTGAGTAACAGTTTCGAGCCAGTGTTTGAACTGATTTATTTTTTGTGTTTAGTCCAAACTGTTTTTACTTTGGAAAACAATGTCTGAACTAGAAACTGAATCAGTGCCACATGAAACCCTCTCGCGTGATATAATATTTCTTTCGTTGTATTTTTTAATCAGTAGCAAATAAACAAGAATTGGTTCATAAATAGTAATCGGGAATAAAATGGTTTGGGCTTTAATGCTTAATTGAATCTGTTTGATTAATCAATGGACTCATCTAGGGAATAACGAATATAATATTTGATTGTAAAAATTTTTAGTACTGTATTTTGCTTCATTTTTGTGCAGTATTATACAAATTATTGACAAGGATACTATACAAGATTCAAGACACAGTATGTTGCCCTGAGATGTTGTTTGAAGGTTGGTTTACTGTTTGTCTTCAAAGTACGTCGTTAATGGAAGCAGAGTTAGCGATTGTGAAGTTCGGTGAACATCGACAGCATGCAGACCGTTCCCGACAAAGTGTTACAAAGCAATACTTTCAGTTTGTCGTGCCGCTGACCAGTAGTTGGCTTGTTGACGTTATAACGAAACCAGGTCACGGTTTCATTTATGATGCCATGTGACAGCTCTGTGCAAATGGTTGTAGCTGAATATTATTTCAGCCTCAATTGTTCGCACAAATAATCAATTTGTCACGTAGCTGTCAATGTGCTGATTTGATGGGACAGTCGTTCACTGCTAGCTGATTGTTGTCCAACGTTTTACGCTTTGTGTCTCCTCTTTTTTTTTTATTTCAGAGCTGCCACCAGGATGGGAGAGGATAGATGACCCAGTGTACGGAATTTACTACGTCGAGTAAGTAAATCACCTTGTTGGCACATCACCTCGCATCTCCTGAGGAAATCAAGCTGTCGTCTCTTAGAAATACAGTTTACTACGCGTTTAAACTGGAGAGCCGTCAAATGTAACAAACCTTCCCTCCCCCTCGATGTCAGCCATATAAACAGGAAGACCCAGTACGAGAACCCGGTGGTGGAGGCGCGGCGTCGCAAAATCCTGCAGGAGCAGCAGCCGCAGCCTCCAGAAGGTGAGCGGTACATTCGAGGTTGGTTTCCTGCCCATTTCTTCCTTTCTTTCTTTGTGTGCGAGTCTCTCGATCGCTGCTCACCGGGGTTTGGCTGCGAGACTTTTCAAAAGCATTCGCTCGCCAAATCACTCACATCTATTGGACATGCTTAGCGATTCAATTAGAGCCGCTCCAAGCCCTGGTCTGTTGCTCTTTGTAGTTTTCAAAATCCATGTCACTTGTGCATTGTTTTCTGTTTATTTTACCATTGAAAGTTGGCCTTTGCTTTTTAGACCATCTTGACAATTTACACATATTCTTCATTTGCTCCATTATCATAACATAATGTTGCTCCATGATGATTGTTTGTTTAAAGCAGTGCTTCTCAAATAGTGTGGCTGGGGCCCCCTGGTTGGGCATGGTGTGATGCTAAGGGGGGCACGTGAGACCCTGGGGAACATGTTTTTTTTTTTGCCTTACTTCAATAAAGTGTAATTACACATCCACTCCAGTAGTTGGCAGTGGCGCTCACCTTGCCCATTGTGCAATTTTTGTACTGTGAATGCACATAAAGGTACAGAAACAGATTGTTAAGACAGTGCCTTTTAACACGGCAACAACTTTGCTAATTAAAACAGAACAGACCCAAGAGTATTTTCTAAACTATAGAGCGCCCCTAGTGGTGAAAGAAAAATCCACAGAAAAGCCGCACCCTTGTATTAGCCGCACGGTTCAAAATCTAGGAAAAAAGTAGCGGCTTATAGCCTGGAAAATACGGTACATATTGTACTATTATTGTTATGATTATGAAAACTTGGTATGCTCGGGAACAAAAAAAGAGAAGTTTCAGAATCAAGAAAATAATGGAGAAAATGCTTCTCTGATTTAAAATAAAAAATGTAGTAAACACTTGTTGACTGATTTACTTTTTTATATAATACTTTTTATAATGTTCATGACTGCATTTTGTTGAAAATATTGACTATGACAATCAAAAGTGTTCATTCAACTCAAATGTGTTGGATCGTTTTGTCTCTTGTGAATGTGTGCCCGAACCTTTTTGCGCATCATGTTTATTTCTATGTGCCATGGAAATATAACTTTGGGCTGTAGATGTGGGGACTGACCTGGTGACTTTATTTCAACAGAGTGGATAGAGGAGCACTCTTCAGCTGCAGCACCTCTGGTTAACTACGTTCCAAACCACCTTGAGACCTACAGGGACCCTCAAGTCCCGCCAACTCTACCTCCAGTCCCTACAGGAGCCAAACGTAAATGTCGACTTTCACCGTCCTTTCTTGTCTACATCTACATCCACATTGCAATTTTAACTCGCAGTTTACTCGTGCGTGTTCGCTTTTGTCAGTCGTTGATTGATGACCAGTATCACTCGAGCGAAAAATTTGGAAATAAAGATTTGAATGGGTCGTTTTTGCACCGCCGTGCAGGGGGGAAGCCGTTCTTCACCAGAAACCCCGCAGAGCTGAAAGGAACATTCATCAACACAAAGCTGAAGAAGAGCCGCCGCGGCTTCGGCTTCACCGTGGTCGGAGGCGATGAGCCGGATGAGTTCCTACAGATCAAAAGTCTGGTGCTGGATGGACCTGCAGCTGTGGATGGCAAGATGGAAACAGGTGCAGTACATGTTTGCAGTCAGTAGGGGACACTGTTTTCTTTGCCAAGCCGCAACCACTTTCTCAAGCGCTCCTCTTCTGGGTTACAAAACTTAGTTTAGTAAAACATGTTATTTCGGCCAGCTAATGTATTTGTTTTAACCTCATGTGTAGGTGTTTTATTGTGAATAATTTCACAACTTGTTCCAGCTTTTATGTAATTTGGGTTCCTGATTATGTGTTTTTTAACTTGAGCACACCTCTTTGTACAAATGAACATGTAAGGACATAAAGCCCCTTCGGAGGGGTCATCAATGATTTGCAGGTGTTCACAATTTGCTACATAGCTTGTTTTACTATATTGTGGCCTCTGACATTGAATCGTTGTGACGCAGGTGATGTCATCGTCAGTGTGAATGACACCATCGTGCTGGGTTACACCCACGCTCAAGTAGTGAAGATCTTCCAATCCATCCCCATTGGCTCCATGGTGGACTTGGCCTTATGCCGTGGCTACCCGCTGCCCTTTGACCCCGATGACCCCAATACCAGTCTGGTCACCTCGGTGGCCATCTTGGACAAGGAGCCTATTATCGTCAACGGACAGGAAACCTTTGACTCGCCTTCCAACCCGAGTGGTCCGCTCAATGGCCAGAGAGACCCGCGGGCGCACAGCCCGTCCGCCGAGGCTTTGTCCAACAGCCTGCACGGCTACACCAGCGACGTGGTCACCCTGGCCTCGTCGATCGCCACCCAGCCCGAGCTCATCACCATCCACATGGAGAAGGGAGACAAAGGATTTGGGTTCACCATCGCAGACAGCCTGACGGGAGGCGGGCAGCGGGTCAAGCAGATCGTGGACTACCCACGCTGTCGAGGCCTCAAGGAGGGCGACATTTTGATGGAGGTTAACAAACGAAATGTCCAGAACATGAGCCACAACCAGGTGGTGGACCTGCTGAGCAAATGCCCGCGAGGGAGTGAAGTCACCATGCTGGTGCAAAGAGGTATGTAAGGCCTTTTGGTATTCCATTACTGCTATACCGTGAGGATACGTCCCCAACTACACCATGTACAGGTGGAAATCTGACGTATAGAGAGACCACAAAACAATGGCGGAGCTAGGGGGGGCGGCCGGGTGAATTCAAATGATACATGACTAAGCACATTTGAAATGAGTTTTTTTTTTCTGACGACGGTTGCCTTGAATGAAAACGCGTAGTCAGAAAGCAGAAGATGTAACCAATTAGGAGGATGAGTCGTAAACGTGTGAGTGCAAGGAGGAGTGGTGAGGAGGCGATCGGCTTGGATGAATCGATCAAGTGGGAGAGTTGCTCATGTCACGGAATGGATGAATGGCTCACTATCGAGTGGATTTCCATTTTCATTCTGCCGCTCGATTCCATTCATACAAAAATGACTCAAACAGACATAAGTCAAAGTCTTAATCTTTACCAGGATTTGCATTAAAATGGAATGGAATATGTAACCTCGTTGACCTTTTGTACAAAATCACACATTTGTGGTGAGGACAGGCTCCCTGAAATGTTAACTCCATCCAGTGGTAATGTAGTGACTGGACACACGGACTTCATCATTTGTGTTCGGTCCCTATCGTTGTTAAACAACAACCTGGATCCCAATTACTGGCAGGTTTGCTGGAAGCGCCCCACCTTAATTATGCCCTCTAATGAATTGACCTTGTGTGCCGCTGCTCCAATAACATTTTTTTTTATCATATTGTGTTAAATGTCAGCATCATTACAGGCCCGCATGTCCTGTTGTGTGTGTGTGTGTGTGTGAGTGCGTTTGTGTGTGTGAGATGATGCTGGCGGATGTTGTGACCAAAACATGTATGGAGGTGGAGGACAGGAAAAATGCAATGGTTGTTTTTTTTTTTTTGGAGGCGGGTCTCACTCTGTCATTGGTCCAGGCTGCAAATAATCGTTCCCCAGTTTGACACTGCAGTGTCATTACTGCTTTTCCAGATGAGTGGCACTCTGATGAGGGACAGGAGTGCACAAAAGGGCCGCGCATGGTCCAAATATTGATAAATGAAGCCGTTCACGGGCAAATGAAAACCTGATTTCTACACAGCGCTGCCTTCAGGATATAAAAGACCCAACTCATGATTTTTTTTTTTTATTTTGTTTGTTTGTTTTTGCTTTGACTTGTGATCAAGAATTTAACATATGAGTGCTGTATGTTGGCACAATGAACTCAACTCTTTTTAGAACAAGCAGCATTTTGGTCAATTCTGAACAATACTCCCAAAATGAAGCTGCCAAACTAAGCGTAAACCAAAACGACCTAAGCGTTGCGGAATTTAAACAACCTCCTAAGTTTCCCTTCAATCCATTCGCTCAATGCTACATCATAATGAATCGGATTCGTAAAGAAGTTTTATAACTCGGGGATTAACACTTAAGATTAACACTTTACGAAATAGGACAACAATATTGACATTTATACTTACTCCAACCTGCCCCTCCTTAAATTATTACGAAAAAAATACTATTGTATTACAGTCAAATGTTCCGCTTGTGATTCATATCTTTATTGTGCAAAAAAACAAAACTGTTTGATATTTTCTTGTTGTTACACTTTAAGCAAGGATGTTTGAACACAAACGTTCCAACAACACATGTAGACAGACATTATAACAAGACTCACAATCACAGGAATATATTCTTTAAACTCTGCACACACAAAAAAAAAATCTAAAATCCCTGCAGGTTACCGAGTCAATTACACCGGTTGAGAGACTGGCCGTGTCATGCCATTTTCTTCATTAACAAACACTTTTTTTGTGACAAGGCTCCGTTTGATTAATAGCATTTCCATGATTTAAGCCACGCATTTTGACATTTAAAATCTGTCACGGAACAAATTAAACTTGTATCTAAAGGCACAACTATACCTAGCTGTTGTTAAAGGATTTATTTGTCTATTTAATTTTTGTTTTATATTAGTTTTCTGATTGAAAGTTTTTCTACCCAGAATTTAGCCAAAAATGAAAAACAAAAATCTACACACTTTTAACTTGCGTTCAAAGAAAAACAAACAATGCGCACTAAGTACATTTTAAGATATTAAATTGTGATGGACATATGTCAAATTGAAAAAAAAAAACTTGGCAGCTATTCTCGGTTTTAGGTGTGAAAGGTGATTAGGAGGAAGCCCGTGATCATTCCTGAGGAAACGGTTAAAGGCGCTAAGAGAGGTGAGGTTAGGCTGAATAAGAGACGAAATAAATAAGAAGGGAAAGGATCACCTTTCGGCTGTGCAAGTGAAATTATACGATCGAGGCAGTGAGAAGGGCGTGAGAGCGGCTCGAACGGATCTGAAAGCTCTCCAAGCGCACGTGTGTGAGCAAAGCCAAGAGAAACGAAGCCGACCGACTTCAGGTAGATAATATCAATATTTTTATCAATCGGCTTGAAGCCCACAAAGTGAAAAAGAACAAATTAAAATACAAGATGGGCTTTTTATCGTACTCGTGGCTCATGATCATATATCGATGTTATCACATATTGTACTGACAGAATATAGAATGATTAAAAAAAAAAACATTTATTTTGAAGAACTGGCTACCATCTGGCAAATGGCTTCTTATATAATGTGCAACTTGATTTACGACTTGGAAATAATAGCTGCTATTAAAAAATCTCAGTAATTACTCACTCGTACATTATGAGTTAAAAATGAAAATGTTCCGATGCAGGTGCGTGGATGAAAAGATCAAAATAAAGATTGGACAAAGAGTGTGGTCCAAACAAGGACGGCGGGTGTGATTTTTCAATTCCACGATAAAAGGTTGCCGAAACAAAACAAGCGCGTTTGATGACGGCCACTGTCTAACACCTGAGCACTTGTTTCATGATGTCATGAAGATCATGTGTGAACTCAACCTTCACTGCTTTAATCAGGTGCCCCCCCTCCCTCCTCTTGCAGTCGGCGGATGTTATCATTTTCAATAACATATGACATTAATGAACTTCTATACTCCGAAGTTCAACCCATATAAATGATAAAAACAAAACAACATCTGGTGTTTTCACACTCCAGATCCTCCCCTTAAAAACGAGGCCAGGCAGGCCCAGCAACGAGTCCTCCATCTTGTCTTCCCGCTGCAGTTGCCATGACAATGGTGCACAGCGCACCTGTCCCCTGAGAGACCCGCAGAAAAAATACGAGACAAAATTAGACGACTTGGAGAAGCGGGCGGGAAAACTATGAGCGAGAGAAATGAAATACGATGATGGCGCGCGAAGAGCGACAAGATGGTCAAATGTCGAGATAAATTGAGAGGGCGGCGGTATTTTACGGCAACTTCACGTGTGGTAAGGACAAACGTTAGCCGATTAGTTTCAACAAAAGAGAACATTACTCATGATGAACGTACGCTGGAAACCTGGAAGCAGGACCGAGCGGGGATGTCGGCTGTGCATCGAGCCGCCAAGGCCGCTTCTTGCTGCTTCGGCTTGAAAGAAGTCAGCGGCTGAATGGAGCATGACGGCTACCCGACTCACTCAACCCAGCGCTAACACAAATAGCACATTGTATATTTTATTCATCATGCTTTTTTTTTCTTTTTTTTTTTTTAGCTTGACTTCGGGTTTCTGTTTTTCAGCGAGATGAAACACAATGTTGCACCTGCAGAAATGCGTATGGAGTAGATTTGCTTCTGTCGTCATTCCTCAAATGATTTAGTCATTTTGTTTCTTCGCTATTTACCGCTGGAGTGCGGCATCCTCCTTCGCAGCCACACTCACCACTTGCGCTCACCTTCAATTTATTCACTGTATTCTCTTTTGTCATTTGAATAACGATGCGCGCACTTGCAACCTCTGTGCTTGAAGGTTGTCGCTGCTCGAAGCAATAAAAAAAATGGGAATGATTGTGTAAGTGCGTTAAAAAAAATAAATAAAATGCTGGGAGCAGCCTAAATGTCTGAATTTAACGTTACAGCAGTAGCTGTAAATGAAATGCAAATATGAAATAAAATGATTAAAAAAAAATACATAGCGGACCAGAGGTGTCAAATCCAGGTCCAAAAAAATAAAAAGCCTGCCACCGTTTGTCTTCAGCCACAGATGCTTCTCCTTTACCGGCCGGATAAATTTTTCATTGACGTGTATTTTCACCACACACTTTTTGTACATAAGCTGGGAATGAAAGCAAAAAAAAAAATATATAAAAAATCTAATTATTTTTGACCAAAGTAAGATTTGGAAAATAATCCTGGATATTTAGTAATTTTAAAATACCTAATTTGGGGAACAACTCACCAGTCTACTATAACAATCATTCCTCTGCGGTTGTTGTATTTAGTGCAGGGATTGGTTAAAAAAAAAACAACCCCAAAAAAATCCATTTATTTTACAACCCCCCAAATCTTGAAAAAAAAAAATAAATAAAAGGTGGTAAATATAGAATTCACACTTTCACAAGAAAATCTGAGGAAATGGGAATTATTATTTTTATTTGCTTCAAACCTTTGTTGTTGGGTTGGGGTAACGGAACATTTATACTTGCGTTGAACATATTTTGGCCATATATAAAATATTGTCAAACAGGCAGTGTGTGTTCCTGTGTGGCCCCGCCGGTAGCACTGGTGACAAATTGTGGCCCCCTACAGCATTTAAGTGGGTCCTCTGCACTTGTTCTTTCCTACTAGCCCATCCCAAGACTTCTCTTTTACTATTAGCCACAAATATGTCTGAAGCGGAAAACATTCCTCGCAGTTGTAGCTGAGCTTAAACAATGGGGAGAGAGGAAAAAAAGTCAGCCTGCCATAAATATCGCAACTAAAACGCCGTAATCCCAACTCACAGCGCCTCTTTGATCAACTCAATAAAATATTTTTTGTTCAGTCTCTCTGTGTAGCCACGCACGGTGGTTTGAGACCCTACTCACCAGTAAATTATTGAAATCATAAGCAACCTTGGTGTAGAGCGGCATAAAACTGCGCAATAAGCAAATAAAAACAAACAAAAAAATTATGACTGTGGCAATTTCCAAAACGCTACTCAACATATTTCCATCTATTTTACCATAATATTAGCACGTGTGGCATATATTGCAGTTAAAGTTGACGTGCGAAATTTCGTTCCCTGTTCCCCAAGTGCTTGGCTTACCACCGCCAGTGAAGCGTGTAAGAGGAAAAGTGCTTAAGTCGACGGGAGAATATGCACAATGCCAGATTGGAGCGGGAATGCCAACATTTTCGGGTTGGGCCACCCACCGCGCGTATCTGGCATGCAGGTGCATAAATGACAGACTTTTACGTTCACGGGAGAATCCGCGCAAACATTCGAGCGTGCCCGAATTTGTGTATGCACATGGCAGCATATTGCCCTCAGTTTTGTGCAACTTTTCAATCCACATGCTGATAGTACACTGTGTGTTGCTCACATGTGTTTATGCAGTGGTGGACGGTCAAGGCCTTCTCTGCTGGCCTAACATAATTAAGAAAAAAATTATCGTATTCTTGCCATTGATCTCATTATATCCGAGTGTTGTATTTTTAGGGTTGATTTTTTTTTTCTTTTTTTTTTATCCAATCAGAATTCAGCTAGCTCGTGTTGCCAGGCAGATTTCATAATATCAGTAGCACGCTCTATTCATCCGAGGCCTTCAGATACAATCGTGTGGGCATCTGTTCTGTGTGAACGAGGGGCTTTTACCGTTGATAGACAGCTGCGATCACGAGTCAATCAGATCACGAGTTGATGACAGTGAGGCCTTCTCGCTGGCCTTACGCTGAAAGTGACGAACGTGTCTTGTGATTGGATACTCACTCGTGAGAGGGAAGCGCTATGCAAAATCAACACACCCGAAAGTCGTAATATATTCTTGCTTTTTTTAAACCACAATGGCCGACGGAGGGAAAAGTGTGGATTTAATTGCAGATGCACTTGTGAGGCCATTTTCAAGACGGACCTTTCAAGAGAAGCTAGCTCCAACACTCACTCAGTGAGGCGTAAGTGTGTGTCTGTAAATTATTTGTCCAGCCGTGGTGTCATAAATGATGGTATTATGAGAGGGGATCTATTCAAGGCAGACTAAGTAGGACTTCACTGAAGGCCAACGTGTGCAATGCACGGCCCGCCACTGCGTTTATGGATTCTTCATCATACCTGCTCGTGTGCGTGAGCATGCTGCTCTTATCAATGTTTCATTGACTCTGAATTACACATTTACATCAGGCGCATGCAAAGATTTGCATCGCGCATTGAGATGCCGCAGCTGTTGCATGACGCCAAGGGGTAACGCGTGGGAAGCCATCTTGATGCATTTCTCTGTTCATTGTTCTGTTGAAATGCAACAAGGAGTTACATTCACTTCTTGTTGCTATTTTGGGTCGGAACACTTCCAGAGCTGGTCTCCAAGTGAAATCTTTCAGTTGGCCTTCGCGGGTATTATTTAGTGCCCCCGGGGTCCCCTAACCTGCCGTTGCGTTAGGAAACGCAAACGTCGTAATATGCAACGCTTGAGGGACGGACGCACTTTCCCAGATGCGAGCTTGTCAGCAGCGACGTGCTCGTAGCTGCTCCAGTCGCGAGCATCCCATAATCCGATGAGAGGGAGAGAGAAAGAGAAGTAGAGAGAGTCAGAGAGGGGAAATAGCAAGGATGAATTATGAATCATGTCGAGAGATGGGCTTTGCAGCAACAGAGAGTTTTAACATTTAATGATTTTTTTTTTTTTTTGCCAGTGCAGCAGTAAGAGCTTTAAGATGGATGAATACATGCACGTTGTTGCATGTGCTAATGTCGCTGTAACTTTCTGCTAGATTTATCTCTTGCATAAACGAAATAGTAAAATAACGCTGTAACATTTGGAAGTGGTATGTTGGAGTGGGGAAAAAAAATGACACTTTGTTCTTGTGTGAGCTTTTTATTCCTGTGGTGTCGTTCATGAATTCATTTGTCTATTTTTGTCGCACACACACACACACACACACACATGCGCGTGCTGCAGAAGGTAGCAGCACCAGCATGGAGAAGGAATGTTCTTGGAAAAAAAAAAATTCATATACTGAGTGGAGGGAGGATAGACAGTCAGTCAGCGTTCATAGCATGTAGATGAATTAAATTGTTTGTTTTGCCGAGGCGGCTTCGGGTGTGAACAGGAAGCAGTGGAACGGGAATGTGGCTTATTCCCAACGCCGCCAAAGTTCTCCCCCCCCTGATAACTGCCTATAGCATTAATATTTCACGAGCACAAATGAGATTGATCTTCTCTGTTAACTGTTGTATGAGAAAAGGGGAGTGGTGGCACAGGCAAACGAGGAGGGGGAGAAAACCAAAGGAGACGAGCGTCCCGACGAGCAAAAACCGAGGCATAAAGAGGAATCGGCAATGCGCCTTTTGATATGAAAGTCAAGCTGCCGAGAGAGCTCACTGTATCGTTGACCGAGCAGTTTTGGGAGTGTTTGGGGTGGGCGGTCTCTGCTTTGAGCTCACGTGGAGACCTGTGGCTGAGAATGGCCATCCTGAGCTGCTGCTGCTGCTGCTGCTTCACCATCAGTCAGCCTGTCAAACGCAGGAAGCGCCTCTGCGAATAGCGAGCCCGAGAGCGCCGTGTGGAGCGGGAATCAGCACAGGGGGGTTGGGGGGGAGATCACTTAGATCAGCGAGAAGCCGAGGAGCTCGCTGTTGCTCGAGCGGAGCCGTCCGGAGAGGAGTGAGAAAACTGCTTGTGCCTTGCTGGGCTGCCGGAAGTATTGGGTCCATTTCTTTGGCCCTTTGGAGTTTTCTCATCGACAGCGGCCAAGTGGAGAGCTCATTAATGATTTCTTTATCTCTCTGCCGCTGCTTTGCAGGAGTGGTGCCTGCCAAGAGGAGTCCAAAGCTGGTGGTGAGTATCACAATTTTCCAGCCTGCTTGTGTGTGTGCGCCCGTGTGAGATGTTCTATTTAAAGAACAAAAGACGCAAAGATATGATACGACATCAAACTATTTCCCGCCTATTCGGCATCAACAGCTTCTCATGTCTTTGTCCTGTCACCAGCACTCCTCTTCACTTGTTCTTCCTCCGTCAGACACTGTGCTTCTTTCTATTATCGTTTTTCCCTTTCTGGCCGCAACTCTCCACCGAGGCCACGCTGCTGTCCTGCGTCCATTTAAGCGAAGCCTCGTTTGACTATAGTTCACTAGTGGGCAGCTGTCAGCAGCCACTGAGGTACCGTTGGATGATGTCAAACGAGAAAAGGGTTGCTAGGAACACCCAAAGTCAGCGTCGGCATCAGGGCATATCTAGCCGGGGGGCATTAGGTTGGCGCGGGGGCAGAAGATTCTCCCACGAAATAAATGTTCCATTATATTCGTTTTCAGTCAACGCCTAATACAAAATATGCACTCACGGTGTCCCAAAAATAAAGAATTAAAAAAAAAACGTGCGTAGAGACACATGGCCTTGCTGTTGTAGGCGGCGAGTGTGGGCAACATTGTGTAAGTTAAATCTCTCTCAAGCGCCAGCTGAACCAACTGGCACTTTTATTTTATGGCGCTGAAAACAGTTTCTCACAGCGTACCGTGCAGGTGCCAAATTTTAGGCCGAGTTTGAAAGCGCTCGCCTACTTGGCATCGGCATCACCATCAGATGGTTGTGCCTGTGCTACTTTGACCGAACGGATGTTCACGTCGGTGTCGGGTGGAGGCCTCGCATCTCCCAAAAAAAAAAAAAAAACCTCTCCATCTTTAAGTTTGTATTACATGCTATCGTATACTGTTGCACAGAAAGACACCACCTCTCCATGATCATGTTCAGTTGCTAAGTTACAAAGATAAAAAAAAATGTCAACTTTTTTTTCCATGTTGGCATTACAATGTTAATGTTACATCATCCTTGCCAGCCGTGCCGAAGTCTGCACTTGCACCAAATCCTCGATGAGAAAAAAATACTTTTATACTTCCAAGCTAACAACAGTGGTTGGTGTCATTTTTCAAAATTGTATTTCAGTTTTTTTATGAGCGCAAAGAGGGATGCAATTAAAAAAATAAAAATCAATGAGCTGACTAGACAGTGGCGGGTAGTCAGTTTCTGACCTCGGCCTTCAGTGCAGATTTAGATAGCGACCTAATTAGCTTCTTAGTAAAACCATTACAAAACAAAATAATATATAATCAGGCTACATAATAATGTGTGACATGAAAGAATACACAAAGGTATTTTGCTTATTTGTGGGTGAAAACCAATATTACGAAAGCAAGAAACATTGTTGCTCTGAAGATATTTCCATCACTATAGAATTGTTAATAATTTGTAAAAAAAAAAAAAATAGGGACTGACTATCGATTTGCAAATAAATACGAAAAAAAATTGGACTTATTATATTTCAGCAAAACGGTAACGATATGCAAATGATCTATGTTGTTGTTTTATTATTTTTTTTCCTTACGTTTACCACATTCTTAGTGACTTAAATAAATCGATTAACACCTCCATCCGAAATACCGTTATTAATAAATTTGGCACCAAAAGGCTAAGTAAGGGGTGGGGGGTTAGTCACAAATAGCCCCCACATGACAGCGCATACATGATGAAATGAGACAAACTTAAAGGAAGTGAATAAGAAAAAGCAGCAAAAAAAATCCACATTTTACCAATGTACCTCAATCTACTAAAAAAAAATTAAAAAAAAAAAAAAAAACATTCAACACAGAGCCAGAAGAGATCTCATTGCAGCTTCCAATTACCGTCGCCTTAAAACAACCGCCGAGAAAGCCACAAACAACAAAGGTGTGCCCTCGAGACATGCAAGGTCAGCAGTGGGTTCAAGTCCCACATGATGAAGGAAGCAAAGTCATCTCATCCGTCTTGATTGGATTTAAAAGCCCCGCCCCCTCCACACACACACACAAACATTTGGATTAGGATTCTTTTGGTCACATGGCACCGATGACGAGAGAGTGCCACTCGCATTGCCTGACTGTCACTTAGTTTTAGTTTCCCTGTCAACAAAACGCTCCAAACTCACTCCTCCCATCTGTGTGATGCCGTGGAAACGTCACGCTGCGTGCGCCATCGTCTCGCCACAGAGCAGCCGTCGCAGTTGGGAATCGGAATAGAAGCGCTCATGCGCATGAGCGGCGATGCTGCTTCAACCCATCGAGCATGTCGTCAACGCTCAGACGCTTTCCATGATGACGAATGTTTGAGCCTTCGTCTCATGCACAAATGATTGAAAATTAACGAAAGCAAGTCAACATTTATTAATTTGTGACATGCAGTAATATGTGACCATAAAAGAAAAGTCAATCATACGGTTCAATTACACAAACAAACAAAAAACGAAGACGTGGGATTTCAGTCGCCATGGTTTCGACTTGACTCACAAGAATCTTGCGAGATGCAACTTTTCCTTCCTTGGAAATCGTTTCAACACAATTAAGCTTTTACAATGAGGACAGCCTTGGTTTGGCGGTGAAAAGATTCATAGGAAATAGCTCTTCCACATCACTATTTCATCTGTTTTTGTCTTGCAACCATGGCAACCAAGCCTTTTTTCATTTTTTTTTTTTACTGCAAACATTCAGAGTGAGGGATGCTTAGTGCTGATGCCACAAAAGAGACAACCTTGAATGATGCCACGTTTCCCCGCTACTGTAGCTCCACTCTGAAACTGACGCACTTATCACTTTGCCCTCTGCCCCATCTTCTACTTTTTTTTTTTTTTTTGCACCCAAATGCCTCACTCCACTCTCTCCCTCTCTCTCACTCTCTCTTTCTTTCTTTCTTCCTCATGCATTCAGCACCAGTTGGAGAGGAAGGACAGCCAGAGCAGCTCCCAGCACAGCGTGTGCAGCCATCGCAGCACGCACACGGACTCTCCCAGCCACCCGCCCTCTGCAATGCCCGGTGAGGCTGTGGTGCCCACCCCCGCTGCCCCCACCCAGCCACTGCCGGGCTTGCCCCCTCAGGACCCCGCAGATGGCAACCTCACCCTCCAGAAGAAGCCAGACCCCTTTAAGATCTGGGCTCAGTCAAGGAGCATGTACGAGAGCAGACGTGAGTAGCGCTGAGCGTAAAATGTAAATATCGATGCTACTTAGGTGCTATGGTAAAGATCTACGTGTGAGAGCCTGTGAATCACACAGGCACTTGTGTGAACATTGTTGTAGGCTTTGCGTGTGTGCGTGTGTGTGTGTGTGTCCGATGCACTGCTTTTGATATCACCAGTAACCGATGGCAGTGTAAACAAATGTCTCACAATAACAAAGATGAGCATGTGAGAAAAGAATACACATATTTTGCCATTGCATGACACAAACGAGCCGCTCAACACACATAAAGTAGAAATCGAAATAGAACTGGGTACCATCTGAGGACAATTAGACGGATCACAAATACGCTGGCCGTAGCATTGATTACACTTGTGCAAGCTAATGGTGTCCAGTAAAGATCTGCGTCGAAATATTTCCATTTTCATCTTTTTTTATCGTGTAGAGCGCCACTGCCAACTACTGGACTGGCGGTGTAATTACACTTTATTGTAGTACGGCGAAAAAAATGCATGTTCCACAGGGTCACAGGGGGGCCCACCCCACTATTTGAGAAGCACTGGTATAGAGGAACTGACATTTGGATGCTGTTTTAATTCCATGTTCAAAAATCTCGGCGTGGTAAATTACGAGTTTCAAGTTGAGCTTGAGATTATGGAGCCACTGACAAAGTTTTTTTAGCCTTATTGGTTCTCTGATTGGTTAGCCACAATCCACATCCATTGAATGCGATTGCATTATTCACGTAGCAGCTCATCCATCACAGGTGTGCAGCGTTGCGTTATCTCGTTACCAGTAGACGCCAGCTCTCGATGGTGTAGTGCAGGGATGGTTAATAATCACGGCTGCCTGTGGAATCTAGGACTGCTGCTGATTAAATATTAACTGGGCCCAGAAAGGCCTGCTTTAAGCTGCGGCTGATTAGTATACAGTATGTGTTTGATAACTCCTGGAGGAGATCCAGAGTCTTACGGGGAGGATGAGAAACAAGAAAGAGACAAAAGATTGTCAAAGAGGCCCAATTCTGTCTGTGTGTTCAGAGTTCACACTCAAGTATAACTTCAGTTAGAATCGAATTTAGAATTTGTCTAGGATAAAAAAAAAATGAGTGGAAATTAGTGTCGATAAAAAAAACTGTTCTTTCAGAAAAAAAGTTTGGGATTTTTGAGGGAGTACATCTGCATTCAAAGGCAAAAAAGAGACTGCCTCGATGCCTGCGCTAAACTACTGAGCTACTTTTTTAAAAAATAAAAATGTGTCTTCAAACTGGTTTTAAAAACGGACAGAGAGGGCGCGTGCCTAACATTTAATGGGAGGTCATTCCATAGGGAAGGAATGACACAAAAGGCGCAATCCCCCCTGAGGCTGCGCTTAGTCCTTGGCAAACCTGAGGCAGTGGGCAGGTGCGTCGGGGTGGAGGAGCTCAGAGAGGTACGCTGGGGCGAGGTCATTTAAAGATTTGAAGACGAACAGAATTATCTTAAAGCGTACTCTAAAGTGCACTGGGTGCCAGTGAAGAGAGGCCAAGATTGGTCTTATGTGATCAGTCTTCCGAGCTCCAATTAAAAGACGAGCAGCAGCATTTTGGAGCAACTGGAGGCGCTTGAAGGAGGACAGGCTGACTCCAAAGTAAAGTGCATTACAGTAATATAGTCTAGATTTAACGAAGGCACGGATTACTTTTTCCAAGTGCTGCTGGGAACAAAAAGGGCTTCACTTCAGCCAGCTGCCTAAGATGAAAGACGCCTAATCGAACAACAGCACTGATTTGAAAACGGGCCAGCCGACGAGCTACAGCCAATCAATTCCACCTCACTAACATGATGCAGCAACGATGCAAACAACAAGGAAATGGCCCTCCTATAGTCTGAGCAGACTCGCGTTGAATCGCAATGTCCTCACATGTAAACGTGGACAGCGGAGGCTTGGAATTTGTCGTTGTAAGGAAATTATGATTAGTGATCTGTCAGAACGCACATCTGCGAGTGTGACAAGGTCACAGCCAGTGAGTTTGCATCCTCATTTGCGCGCCTCATGCAAGGAAGTCACTCTTGCTCAATGAGGCGACGAGCAGCTGTTGATCCTGCCCGCCCACAATCCAAAGCAGACACGCTTTGTTGATCAATAATTGCCCAAACGAGCGTGGATGTGTGTTAATTAAACAAAATGGAAGTCAGACGCTATCAATTGCAGCTAAATGCATTCGGTGATTACTGTAAAGGATAATCCGTCAATGGAGTATGTCGCATTTTCACAATTGCTCTTTTCTTTGTATTTCAGTGCCAGATTGTCAGGAGCAGGACATATTCCTTTGGCGAAAGGATACAGGCTTCGGTTTCCGTATTCTTGGGGGCAATGAGCCAGGGGAGCCTGTAAGTATCCGTTTATGGTACTTTTGAGTCCGGTCAATACTGGTCAGTGGGGAGCTCAAAGTCCAGTTTTTGGTGGTCTGCGGTACCCAGCAACTGGTTGATGTTTTTTTTTTTAAGAGTAAAATGTAATTGCACATCCACTACAGTAGGTGGCAGTGGTGCTCTCCTTTATTTATTTATTTTTAATTTTAGGCAAATTGATGTACTTTGAATCTTTTCTGATGGACTAAAAAAGACAAATGTTTTTTTTGTTGTTTGTTGATCTACATTTCTTTCTCTTTTTTGTTTTCTTTAATGTTATACAGTGTTATACAAGGATGTACTTTTTTTTTTTTTTTTTTTTATTTAAATTGGCACAGCTGAGAATTGGAGGGCGGGGGAGACGAAATGTTTTCTTCTTCCTAGGTGATGCGCAACAGAAAATAATTGAGACGCACTGCCCTAAGGGTACGTGAACACATTGCGGGGGGTACGTGGAAACATTTAATCATTTATTTCCCACCTCAAAAACCTGTGGCGCAGCCGGGCCAAATCACAACAAGCACGTGTCAGCTCAAGTGTCTCATTAAAGCTCGGATGATTGATGGAAGGGAAGAAAAACTACTCCAGTGGGTCTGAATTTTTATTAATTTCCGGTGTTTTACTCTTGACATTGCCTGTTAAAGGGGACTAATACAAAGGAGTTCCAGTTTTTTTTTTTTCATTTTTGTGGTAAATGATCTAAGAGTTAACAAAGGCAAGTTTATTCTTTATATTGATTCGTATTTTTTACATTATTTCCATGTTAAAAATGAGAAGAAATTGTGCTAGTGCACAACGCAAGCCCTACAACGGACAAAAAGTCTCACTGAACAAAAAATCTTCGATCATCAGGGATTACTACATAACTGATTTAACAGAGAACAACGCTTCTCTTGAATGTTGCAGATCTACATCGGCCACATAGTGAAGTATGGCGCAGCCGATGAGGATGGACGCCTGCGGTCGGGTGACGAGCTCATCTGCGTGGACGGCACGGCGGTGGTGGGCAAGTCTCATCAGTTGGTGGTGCAGCTGATGCAGCAGGCCGCCAAACAAGGCCACGTCAACCTCACCGTCAGACGCAAGACCCCTGGATACCCAGGTGGGCATTCACGGCTCGTGCAGCTCACCGAGCCCTGCCGCAAATTGCGAAAGGCTGCGAGTAATTGACGCCACGCTAAAAAGTTAGTTTGTTTTTCAAAAACGTCTTTACCTTTTGTTCTAGGACATCAGATTTTGTAGATATTTTCATTGCATATTTATTTGACCTACGAAATAGATTTCGTGCAGTTCATTTTACTATATTTGGTCCCAGTAAACAGAGTAAAATTTGATAATATATTCAGTGTAAAATTCTCGGAGTAAATTTTAAGATGGTGGATGACTGGTTAGCACTTCCGCCTCACAGTTCAGAGGCGCGGGCTTCAATCCCAGCTGTGTGGAGTTTGCATGTTCTCCCCGTGCATTCTAAAAACATGCATGGTTAGTTGATGGGAGACTCTAAATTCTCCCTTGGTTGTGATTGTGAGTGTGAATGGTTGTTCGTTTATGTGTGCCCTGCGATTGGCCGGCAACCAGTCCAGGGTGTACCCCGCCTACTGCCCGATGACAGCTGGGATAGGCACCAGAACGTCTGGATGGATGGATGATATTTGACATTATTGTCTTTTTGTTGCTGTTATAATCTTGTTAATATTACTATCATTATGAAAATCTGATGCGTTAGACAAAAAAAAAGGGCAAAAAAAGGAGTTTACTTGCATCTCTAGCATGTGCACGATCATGAACCATGTTACATAACTGTTTTCACTACTTTAATTATTCAAAATAAAGAAACAGATGTGACATCACACATGGGCAAACAAATATGCCCACTGGCACTTTATTGTCAGTCCTCTAACTTAGCTTTTAGCACACAATAAATGTTTTTAACTCATTCACTACCAGCTGAGTAAAAAAAAAAGGATCTTTGACGTCTTCAGCCGTCAATGGCAGTAAATGATTTAAATATGTTTGTACGTATGTGTTGCAATGTCACTCTTCTCATGTTCCTAACGCTCACCCGCTTATCTCACCCCCAGTGTCAAAAGGTGAAGGTGACGTTCCGCCATCGCCGGCATCCTCCCACCACAGCAGCACCCAAGCGCCGAGCCTGACGGAAGGCAAGCGGACGCCGCAAGGAAGCCAGAACTCCCTCAACACGGTCAGCTCGGGCAGCGGCTCGACCAGCGGCATCGGCAGTGGCGGCGGAGGCGGCAGCGGGAGCGCCGTGGTTCCCGCCTCGCTGCAGCCGTACGACGTTGAGATCCAACGTGGAGAAAACGAGGGCTTCGGTTTTGTCATCGTGTCGTCCGTTTCCCGGCCCGATGCCGGCACGACATTTGGTGAGTTGAATGGACGCTCGTTATGATGCCAATAACTTGGAAAGGTGTCATGATTTCACTTGACTTTAATCTGCCTTAACGGTTTGGCCATCTTTCTAAAAATCAGAACTTTTCATCATTATGCACCAGTTACTTCAAAGCTGCAATATTTGGGTCTCTGAGCAATTATTATTATTTTTTTTTTTTTCCCGGAGGCTTGGCTGCTTAATTCGGCAAAGAGGCAGCGAGCGCATTTGCACCACTGAGTCGTACTCGCCACCAGGTTGCTTTCCCTCGTGAATAGCATGAGGTGGCGTTTTGACCGGGGCGCGCTTAATACCAAGGTCACAAACCTGCTCTCATGAGCTTAGGGATTTAGAAATCACTTCATGCGCATCGCTCATTCCGACGAGATCAGGCCGGCTGCGGCTTTATCGCAAACATCATCACCATCATCATCATCATCGCTGAGTCCGACCCCGCAGCTGCGTTCGCTTACGGCTGTAAACGGCAAAATTGCAACCATCCAAAGTTGCTCAGCCAGTGATGAGCTATTGTAGATGTTCTCCTCGAACAAATTTGATTTGATTTACCCCCGCGAGTCACGGATCCGTGTCGCCAATGTCATGCCAAGGTCTCTTGTGTAGTTAGCCATAAAGATGATGTAGTGTGATGTGTCGCCTGCAAAACACTTGAACGGCTGTTGGCCGCTTTGACTGATTCCAGGGCGATGATGATGTTACTTAGCAAAAGGAAACGCTAACCGTGAGCGCGCTCGTCCACCGCGAAAGCGTGAACCACATTATCATGAATTGAGTGTCTTTGGGGGCGGAGCCAATGTGAAATCATGAAAACGGCGAATATGACGTCATCGAACCACATCAATCTTTGTGGCTGCAAAGTGTGCTCCTTTTTTTTTTTTTTTTCTTTTCTTCTGATTTATTTTTTTCACCTTTGCGACCAAAACTTTGTCGTCGCCATCTTCAGAGTCAGACGACGACCCCGTTGTGGAAGTGCTGTCACGCACGCACGCACGCACTGGGTCAAATGGCCAGTGGGCTGACTTAGCTCACCAAAATATTGAGTTTTCTGCTTTAGTTTGTCAAATTCATTTTATTATTTGTACTTGTATTCCTAAAAAAAAAAAAAAAAAAGGTAACTTTTTTGGTGTCCCACATACTTTAATCCTGCCAAGGCCTTTCAGGTTTTCTGTTTTGCTGGTTTCTTACTTGCAGCTAAGTAAGAAACGTGAGATGACACATTCCCACGAGAATTGTGGGGCCAAAGTTGAGTATTTTTACAAACGTAAACAAATATATTTTATGACAAGTTCTTCAGGCCAGGGAATAACAATGAAGCGTTCGGTGATTCAATCAGTCGTATATCTCGCAACCGCCCTCACTCCTCTCTCGTCTCGTGACCTGAGCTTGATGCTAGGGTATTAAATCCCGCGTACCCGTCACGTCCCATAAGGCCTCGCCTCTCGTTATCTGGAAAGAGTGCCGGGCTACGAGTGTATTTTTCAAGAAAGACAGAGTCGAAGGGTGTAATAAATAGAGATGTCATGAGAACGAATTTTAGCTGGGCGGCGAGAAAGAATTCAAGGTGTGAGGCACGGTGAGACGGTCGGGTTGGCGGAAGATCGCCGTCACTCCGCACAACATAATTGCCCTTCCTTCTTGCGCTCGCTCTGACTTTAAGACTTTGGCGGCATGTGTCACCTGTGAGACCTCCACTTTCGAAAGCGCTTCTGTTTCTGTGGAGCCCAAAGACGAATTATTTTGCCCTTGGTGAGCAGCAGTAAATCTCGTGGCGTCGTTGATCCCGACGAGAGTATCAGTGTGGAGCCAAGCCTCCGATGTTTTGGATCATTTGCTTGACAGTGCGTCTGATGTGCACATCTGACAAAATGCTTTCCTGTCACTCACAAATGTTGCTTGTGTGTTAATTTGCATGTGAAACCATTTCAAGATGTTGAACTGACTCAGGGCAAATCGGGGGGAAGATGATTAATCGTTTTCCTGTCTTCTTTTGTCCTTTCTTTTTCCTAAATCAAAATAACCAATCAACCACTTGACGCACAAACGCGCACGTTGTCAACGCAAAAGCTGGAAATGCTTGTGTGGCCATGCCCCACAAAATAGGGCGCATCATCGAAGGCAGCCCGGCAGACCGCTGCGGTAAGCTGAAAGTCGGCGACCGGATATTGGCCGTCAATAGCTGCTCCATCACCAACAAGTCCCACTCGGACATCGTCAACCTGATCAAGGAAGCCGGGAACACCGTCTCGCTCAGGATCATCCCCGGTGATGGTAAGACTTTGGCTCGGAGTTTCACGCGGTTGTGCCGTGATGCAGCAGCGCGTGACTTATTCATGGTCGGTGGGGTAGAAAGGCCGGTCCTGCTTCTCTAAACTGGCGAGAGCCCTTTTCATCCCGGCGTGAACCCTGATATGGGACTGAGTTGCTAAAAGGTTTGCACATGGGCACAAACAGACCCAAAATGATTGCGACATTTTCGATTCAGCGATGCAATTTTGTAGCTTTGGAAAATCGCCAACCACTCGGAGGCTCACACCACAATTTTTACCGTGTTACCGCAAACGCCACATCAACCACACGAGCACGCTGAACTGCCCCCCGTTTTCGTTTTGAATTTTCAGGACTGTCAATCATCTCTCCTCTGTCCACAAGGGGGCAGTATGTGTGCCGCTATTGAACGGGTCAAGCTATCTCCCGTTTTTCTTCAAAAATTCCGAATTGAAAAACGTTTCCATTCTTTTGTTATTTATTTATTGAACACGCGGCACAAAATCCGACCCTAATTTGATTGATTTGATTGGTGCTGACCTTCAACAAAGCAGTATTGCGGGTGTGCTGTCCTAACTAACACAATGTTGCTCAGGATGGGCACAAACTTGCACATCCGATTGGCACGCACTCAAGACCAGTTCAATCAAACATGCGGTGGTTTTTGCTGGCTTGACCAAAATTATTGGCGTGATTTATTTCCTGTAATTTAGTAATAAAGGCGTATACTAACAATCCCAATTCCATTACTTAAAACTTTTATTTTTGCAAATCTTCCATCAGCGCTATCTAAACCCTCTTTTAAAAACGTCGGTCCATCATGTTTACACCTGTTGCCAGCCGTGCCTGCAGCCTGTTGGAGTGAGTGAACACACATTTTAATGGCCAGTAATTGGGAGCTTAGTAAATCAGGCCCCATGAGTTCCCCCAGCAGCATCTGTTCAACTTCTCTTTTTAACTTTTTTATGGGTGCTGCCAGCGTATTTTGCAAGGATTAAAACCGCCATTAAATACTAAATAATCTCTTCGGTTTTAAATGAGGAAATAATGTCAGCAATTATCGCACGAGCACCCGACGTCGCCATCGGTCACTTTTAACAAAGCTCTCCTCTAAAGACATCCACGGAAAATATTTTAGGTTCTGTTCCATATTTATTCTTGACATGTTGTTTTTGCGATCCTCCCCAGAGTCTTCCAATGCTTCTCTGCTGACCAATGCTGAGAAAATCGCAACGATCACCACCACACACACTCCTCAACAATCCAAAGAGTCTCGGTCGGTGGACATGTAATCTTGATATAAGAAGCTATTTTTTTTTTCTTTTCAATGCTGAACGTTGTGTTCTCATGTTTTTTTTTTTTTTTTGAAGGAATAATTCCAAGTCGAAAGGAGCTCCTCCTCCGCCACCGACACAAACATTACAGGTGAGTATACAGATAAATATTTTGACAGCAAAACAATGCACAGGGTTCGATTCCCACTCGGGCCTTCCTGTGTGCAGTTTACATGTGTGGCTTTTCTCCGGGTATTCCGGTTTCCTCTCCAAATTCAAAAGACACGCATGGCAGGTTGTAGAAAACTCTAAATTGTCCCTAGGTGTGATCGTAAGCGTAAATGGTTGTCTTTGAGTGCCCTGCGATTGGCTGCCTATTTGCCCGTAGACAGCTGGGATTGGCTCCAGCACACCTCGTGAGCAGAAGCGGCTTAGATAACGGCTGGACAGATGATTTCATGTCTTTGGATTTCTCGCCAAGTTTAAAGTAAAAGTCAATGAAATTCGACCACGGGTGAGCAAACGTAACAAAGATGGAGCATACGTTCCTTTACCCGGAAGATGTCCCGGAAGTACATAAATGCTTATTAAAAAAAAAAAAAAACTTTCCATATAAGTTCCACCTCCAAGTTTTGTTCACCCTATTCTGTCGTGTTGTATTTATTTGCGTACGTCTTGTTTACCTGCAGCCAACTTAGGTTCTCATCTGCATTACGACTGCTGGGGCTTTTTTATTTTTATTTTTCATAGTTTAAAAATCTTGCCAGTCATTTCTGGCAATCAGAGCCTTTCACGTTTGCTTGTGTCGCTCCCCCACGCGGTCTCACAACCATCCCATTTTTTTGTCAATAGAGCCCTGAAATGGGGCTACCTTGGCTGCGGCGAACGTCGCAGAATTTAACCAAACGATCTGCACCCCGCTCGTATGATCGCGGTCATGATTGTGTTCATCATTCATGCATTCACCGGCACAGCAATCAAGTTCAGCGGAATGACGGTCGATTGTTCGGCTTTTTTTTTTTTTTTTGTCACTCGCAGGACAATGAGTTCTACTCAGTGGACCTTGAGCGCGACAGCAAAGGTTTTGGTTTTAGCCTGAGAGGAGGGCGAGAATACAACATGGACCTTTATGTGTTGAGACTTGCAGAAGACGGCGCTGCCGTCAGGAATGGCAAGATGCGGGTAGGAAACGTCTTCAAAGTGAACTCGTCATTACGTTTTCACATTTGCATGTCATGGCTCACAAATAAGAGGCTTGCTCTTTTCCAGGTGGGAGACGAAATCTTGGAGATTAATGGCGAGAGCACAAAGAACATGAAGCATTCACGTGCCATTGAATTGATCAAGAACGGAGGGCGGTGGGCCCGGCTCGTCCTGAAACGTGGGGATGGATCGGTACCCGAGTACGGTAGGTTGACGTCTTCTCACGTTTCCGATTTTTGTGCTGCAACATCGAGAGCATAGTGGTCAGCACAAATTGAAAGCTGTTCCTTTTTCAACTGCTCTCTCTATTGCTTATCTTGATTTTTAATCTTTCATATTTTTGAAACAATTCCCACGACTGGTTTCTTTTTCTGAGGCTTTTTGTAAGCTTTATTTATATAACGCATTTCATACATAAGGTAAGTCAATGTGCTTCACATTGTTACAAAACATCATTTAAAGGCAGAATCCAAACTTTAACGGTAAACAAAAAAAAAACAGGAGAATTGAAGACATTTTAAAAGCAACGAACATAAATAAAACGTAGTGCCACAAAATGACTCAAAATGACGCAAAGTGCATGAGCTTGATTTTAGAAAACTAGAATTTAAAATTCTCTAAAAGATCTTGATTGTAGGTGTGTAGGAAAAACACACACCTTGACTTAAAAGCTGGTGCCAACTTGAGGTCAGCTTATTCCATTTGAGTGCAGCATAACAACTAAACGCTGACGCGCCATGTTTGGTTCGAACTCTGGGCTCCGCTAATTGACCGGAGTCTGCTGGCCTGCCGGTTTTGTAATCATCAGCATTTCTTTAATGTATTCAGGACATAAGCCATTCAGTGATGTCTGGAGCAGTAGCAGAATTTATAATAAAATAAAATCTATTCTGCAGCTGACTGGCAGCCAGATAGGTTCTGATGTTCTGATCTATTTGTTCTGATAAGAACCCGAGCTGCGGTTGTTTGATGCTCTTCTGAGATCGTCCAAGTCACAAGAGCATTACACCATTCGTGTTACTGTAAATGCTTTCGATTTGGATCCGCTGCTGTTCAAATCATTGTTTAATCGGAAGAAGCAAAAAAAGCAACTTCTCTTCATGGATTGCGTCCATCTTTTTTTTTTTCTGTCATATTTCTCAGGTTTAATTTTTAGTGTATTGTATTTCTCCCCTTCTTTGATGCGGTATAAATTTTTCTCGTGTCTTTTGCGGTATACTTGGGATGAAATGTAAAACTGCCTCTTGTCTCTTTTATTTGTTTTCTCCTCTCCTCTTTTCTTCTTCTTCCTCCCTCTCTCTCTCTCTCTCTCTTTCTTTCTTGTCGCTGGGCTCTTCCTCCTCTCTCCAGCGATGATGGCTCCTCATCTCGCTGTTGGTACAATGAGGAATGACAAGATGGGAGAGCCCTGTTTCTACCTAATGGGCCAAAATCAGACCACGGTTTGTAGCCAGAAGTCTGTCACGATTCACCCCCTCCCCCCACCCCCCACTTGCCCTCTCATCATCTTTCTCTTTTGATTCCTTCCCACCCCTTCATCCGCTCATCATGACCTGCATCCTTCTTTGTGTGTACGTGACAAAGTGAACAAGCTTTCTGTCTTGTCATGCCTGTTACAAACGTTCCGCATCTATTTGTAAACACATGTGGAAAGGAGCAGGACGAACATAACGTCACCGCTCATCAGACGCTGCTGCCATAGCAACCTGGCTAATCCTTCTAAATCGCCCTTGGTTGATTTTTTTTATTTTTTTCTTCTTTTACTTTGCTGGTCCCAGCGATACACATGACCTTTTTGTTTTGAATGCTTTCTCAGGTGCCTGCGGTGTCATTGGTAACCCCGCCCCACACTTGCCGATGTTCACCTGCTCTCGTTGCTGAAATCACCTCGTGTTTCACCCGCAGCCCTGGAGGCAGAATGCACTGAAGCCACACGTGTCACTTCAGTGCAAGCTCCATGTTTTTTTGTCCAGACGATTGTTGTGCATCGCTCTGAACCATGACTGCAAACATATGCTACATACAAACGAGCACACGTATGCATGAGTTGCTTTCAAAACCCCGCCCACTGGTTCTGTCATGTCACCACAGCTTACACTCTGTGCACATAGGAGGTCTATCACTTTTTTTAGTTTTTCTAACCAGCTATTTTATATTTTTTTTGGTCCTCTCCTTCAGACGGCAGCAATGACGGGTACCCTCCCACACTCGGGGCACAAAACACTTCGGAAGTGAGAACGCTGCCACCCAACAGCCGATATCACACCTCATTGGATTCCAGTTATCCACCAGACCTTCACACACCATCACGCCGGGAGGAGGCTGGGCGTGGGCGAGACAGGAACAGGAACAGGGACAGGGCCGGGTCAGATCAGATGGACTACAAAGCCCGACAGTTTAACCCTCACCTTCACCACACCTGGAATAACAATCACAGTCACAGTACCCCCAGACAGCCGTCTCCAGACAACAGCAACGGTAGCAGTGGCGATAAGAAAACCCGAGGGCGCAAAGTCAAAAAGTCCGAGTCGGAAAGCGGCATCTCCAAGCTCCTAAAGACTCTGAGGAAAGACAACTCGGGGAAGAAGGCTGCAGCGGCGCAGAAACTCAGGGGCCGAGGACTCTCCAACAGCAGCTCAACTTTGGACGGGAGGTTTCGCCTGCAGCGCCGCGGCTCCCTCGATCGCTCGCCGACGCGCAAGCGCGCCTCCTCCCCCGATCGCCGGCGGGCCAAGTCGATGGATCGCCGGGCGGAGCGAGCGCAACGGGATCGTACGCCCGAGAGGGAGTACGACGACGGGGGCTTCCTCGCCTTCACCCCGGAGCGCAAGTTCCACCAGCGACGGCTCCTCAAGGACTCGCCGATCAGCGGGCGAGTCGGGGGGGCCGCCACCCCTGAGCGCCCCTACGACAACAGCGCCGATTCCTCGTCCCTTTCCAGGGGCAGCACTTACGATCGCGCCAGAAAGAACGGCAACCTGATGCGAGACGCTTCCTCGGAGCAATACCGATCGAACGGAACGCCGGAGAGACGGTATCGAGCGGAGCGGGATTCTTCCCCTGACAGCAACTACAGCCGAGACGAGCAGAACTATGCAGCAGCACCCAGACTCAAAGACTACTATAGCATGATGAAGAACAATGCTGCACACAACAATGCTGCATCCAAGAACACAGGCCACAACAATAACACAGTTTGCCAAAGCCCAAAGCAGCTCCCTGAGCCCAAGAGAAAGCTGTACAAAGAAAGCCCCAAAGACCTCAGCATCTAGAGCGGACCCTCCCCCCTCCACACTTTGTGTACCATACACTGGAATTGGACTCATGAAGACCCAAATAGTTCAACTGCTTTATTGGTTGACTTAACGTCGTCGTGATCCCGTCCAGAGATTCCTAAAACAGCAGGAGTACAATCCCATCCGCTTACACTGGTTGTTTTGTCATCGTTGCGTTGCTCAGAACAGGTTGTTGTACTATAATAGAAGTATTGTATGTGCCTGCATATGAAATTGGTGATTTTGCGGTTTTTTTTTTTTTGTCTGCATTGCTGACTCTAAATGTTTTGTTCCCTCCCACATCCGGTATGAGCCATGCTTCCAGTTGTGCTTTTAGCAACTTTTTACTTTCATGAACAAATGATAGCACAAATCACCAATGGCTTACACGAACTGTGAAAAAACAAACAAAAACAAAAAAAGCATTGGGTAATGTTCAAAATTGAAGAACTGGAGCTAAAGTAGGAGTGTTTGATTTTATAAATAATTTATTTGTTTCACGCGTCTGGTCGCTGTTTTTATTTAACGTGGCACATATCCCGAGTGAACTTGCTGAGAATCCTAAAGATGTATTTTGCAAAAGCATGATTATTAAGTTGTGTGTTCCCAAACTAAGAAATCAGGCAAGGAGGGGAAAATGGTGACACACCCTCAACTGGTGCTTTGCAATTCGTGCACCCCCCCTCCCCCGCTCCCCCCACCACCCACTCTCCGCCACAACTATAAATAAGAGCATTTCCGTTGCAAAACAAATCTACACCGTAGAGTTAATACTGGCTGTGCATAATCGGCAACGAGAGCGCCACTGCCAACTACTGGAGTGGAGGTGCAATTACACTTTATTGTAGTACGGCAGAGAAAAAAAAATGTTACCCATCGCACCGCGCCCCCCCTCCCCCACTATTTAAGAAGCACTGCCCTAAACAATGAACGTTCTAATGTTTAAAGCTTCCACAAATGAAGCTCCGCCACGAGCAAAAATTAGAGAATGGATTAAAAAGTTGTAAGTGTGCGACATGCATGCATGAATTAAAGTTCATCTTTACGACATTTTTCTAATGATTGAATTGGTATCAACCAATATTCATCACAGTACGTGTTGGTCCTGCCCCTGACCACTACCTCCGAACTCCTCACGCAATCAGCTTGCCTGCAATTGGTGACGTACGCAGAAGCTGCAACAGCGTCTTTGGGAAAAAAATAAATAAAAATGGAAACTATCTATACTCCTAAATTCTTGTTTCAACAACATGACTTGGCCAGCATGAGCTGCAATAAAGTCCCAAAAAATAAATTCCCCATCTGCCCACAAACGTGGCAGACGACTAAAAACATGACTTCAATTGCAACTACATTGGTTGCGATCCGACACGGTTCTTGTGATAAGACGCCAATCTGCCGTGCTGAGCCACACACGGTCACGCCACTGGAGTCTGAATGCTGTTTCGTAACGAATTTTAGGTTTTTTTTTTCCCAACAAAATGCATAGGCTACTGAAAAGCACGCTGGTATTGCCACACGAGCTGACCTTTGACACGAGGAGAAGACTGAAGGCAAATTCACAAACACATTGCGGAGAAGGTTGAGCTCTTGGTCGGTCCACTCGGCTTGTTTGGCCGGATGGACTTCTCACATTATTTTGGAAAACGTCCGACATTCGAGCCGTTGTCTTTTGTAGCAACGACCTTGCAGAAGATTAGAACGTTAAGTGCGTGCGTGGTTGACTGACCGACTTCCGTCGTCTCGTTGGTCGCGTTAGCGTGGCTCGATTTTTTTAGGTGGAATTATTTATCAACTCAAACATAATATTCTCCAATACATGACCACTGTCACTCACCATGACACCACAGAAAGAAAAAAAAATTGATGCTAACCTGCTGGCCATCTCCTGTAAAGATTTTTCCGATGTAATTATAAGGAACCTGTGGAGGAATTTTTAAATGTTGCCTTTTTCCGTGTACAAAAGAGAAATTTATGATAAGCCTCAGCAATGAGGAACGTGATCATGTGTTTTTATCTCTGAATGGACCTGATGATTTATGGGAACTATGTTGATTTCTTCTGGATCAGGTATGTAAAGACCTTTTGGAATGAAAGACTAATCGGTCAAGCTGTTTTGTTTCTGTTTGAATCTCTCGATGGTTAGCCTGCCTTTGTATTATAAAGCACTTGTATGCAGTCTGTGTTCTTCAAGCATTCTTTCTTGCAACGTGCTCCAGACTGTGTATGTGTTGATAAGAGCAGTAAATGTATATGGGCCATTTTTTTTTTTTTTTATAAAACTATGCATATATAAATACTACATTGTTCATAGCTTTATTTGATCCATGAAGCTATACATAACATTTAGTCTTAAGTACAAGTAGATGTTGACTTATCCAGCTTCTTTCCTTGAGATGGATTACACTGTATATGTAGCTATCAAAAGAAGTCTGTGAATGCTATTTTTATTATCAAAATAAAGTTTTCCATACAAATTCAGAGCAAAATCTTTTTTTTATTCTGCTATTTTCACACTAATCTCTCTATGGCGACACAATCAAAAATGTCTTTTTCTTTTCCCCTGAAGACTGACACTTGCTAAGAGTTTTCCCGCAAATAAAATCTTTCATCCACTTCTAAAAAACAAAGTGAAAAAGATGTCAGCCGCCGTCTCGTCTCAGATCAAACTCATTTATTTGATATTCTCAACCATCAAGACGCATGCTTTCCTGTCACGCTTGCTTCAGACATTTTGCCAGGCAACGGACATCCTGCGTGTCTTTTTTTTTCTTTTTTTTGACCCATTCATAACATAATTATTGCACACTCCAATCAGCGGTGCTCTTGCCTCAATTTTGTTTGTACTTCATCTCACTGAGCTTGTTTTGTAAGCGCATGAATGAAATTATTTAAAGTCGGGAGCTATGTTATAGACCAAAAAAAAAAGCTCACGGAATGGATCTGTATTCCAGGCTAGATACGTTTCTATGATGGTTGCTATGGCAACACATGAAGGTCACAATGGTCCAACATGGCACTCCACCAAACGAATAACTTGAACCAGAATCTCATAAGTACCTGCTTGTTAATTTGGCCGTTATTTGTACGTATTTTATCCAAGGAGGACTTGATTTTGTTTTCCTAGAATTATTTGGCCTATTAGTCATTTGTTCCCGAAAGTCTTCAGTTAATGTCACCTTTACTTAATAAGATCAATACTCGTCATGATAAGTGGTTTTGAGTCACGCACTACGTTCTGATTAACAATAAATAATCCCCCATCCAGAACAAGTTCTTAAATCCAAGGTGACCCGTGAAGTGTGTTAAAACGCAACTCCAAATGCAACGTCCGGACACGCCTTTAAATCTTGTGCAGTCTCGCAAAGTAGAAATGGACTCGAGATATCCCTCTGATTATGGCATTCACATTTATTCCTTTGAACAATCTACTACATCATCACTTGTGTTCTCCATTCCAATCGTAAGCAAAACATAAACATGATGAGCCATTTGCAAAGTGCATTTTATTTTACGTTGCCTTGATTACATGCCTCTACATTCAAAGATAAGCCAGTATCATATAGGATCCAACTGTTAAAGATTAAAATCGATTTTCCCTCAATCTAAGAGAAACAATCTCAGAGATAGTTGCGTTGGATATTCTGTACATACAGGAACAACTCTGGAATGGGATGATTGTTCCTGCAACTGTCTTTAGGTTGAACCAACTCGTTGGTAAAAATACAAAAAGGAAGTTGTCGAAGTAGACGATAGCCTTCAGTCGCGTCCTGGGGCGAGCGGAACTCTTTTTCTTGGATATAGCAGATGGTGTCGCTCGGCTTGGACGGCGCTTTTATGCAGGAGAGACGGAGCTGGAAGAAACGGACGAGGCCTCGGTTTTGGAGGCGCTGGTAGAAGCGCCCTCCTCCTCTTCGAAGGGATTCTTCCCGCAGCACAAGGTGGTGATCATGCAGTGGCGGAACTGCTTGTTCATGCAGATGTAGATCATTGGGTTGTAGATGGACGAGCTCTTGGCAAAGAAAGCCGGGATGGTCATGAAGACCGGTCCGAACTCGGAGCCCTGGTGAGTGAAGATCCACCAGGCCACGCTGGCGTAGGGCAACCAGCACACCAGGAAAGCGATCACCATGAGCACAACCATGCGGGTGACCTCCCTCTCAGCCCTCTGGGTGGTCTCGGACTCCTGCTGAGCGGCGGCGGCCTCTTTGACGGCGCAGAGCAGGCGGCCGTAGCAGAAGAACACCACGATCAGAGGAGTGAGGAAGTGGCAGACGAACATGTAGACCACGAAGGACTCGTTGTTGAAACCCTCCGCCCGCGTGTAATAGTCGACCCCGCACGAGCACTGCATGCCCTCTGGGATGTAACGGGACCACCCGACCAGGGGGGGCACGGCGCAAGCGCAAGCCATGAGCCAGGTGAAGGCCAGTCCCATGATGGCGTGGTTCTCTCCAAAGCGGAAGTTGCTGATGGGCTTGCAGACCACCACCCACCTCTCAATCGCCAAAACCACCAGGGACCAGAGCGCGATCTCACCACCCAGGGTGGCGAAGAACCCTTCCAGATTGCAGCCCAGACGTCCGAGCACAAAGTAGCCGTGCATGGAGGTGTACATGGTGGTGGTGAAGCCTCCGAACACCATGAAGAGGTTGGCCACGGCCAGATTCAGCAGGATGTAGTTTAGAGGGGTCCGCAGCTTCTTGTGTTCGATGGTGACGTAGAGGGTGAGGAAGTTGATGGGGAAGCCGAGCAGGATGAGCAAGAACATGTAAGCGCTCAGAGCGGCGTAGGCTGCCGGGTTGACAAGGTAGTACTGCGGGTATTCATAAGGACTCCGGACAATGCCGGTGGTGTTGATCATGGGGATATAGAAGTAAGGTCCCTCTGTGCCGTTCATGGTTGCGGTTGGCGCTTGCCTTCAGCCCCTCGCTGTTCTTTGTTCTGGCGGTTCAGGAACGTGATGGAGAGGGACCTTGCGACAATTGGACCCCGGTGGCCACACTCAGCCTTTTAAAAGGCACACTTTGGATTATCACTTTCCAAATCCGTCAGCACAAAGTGATTTAGGCCACGTTTAATATCTAATCCAGCCGTCACTGCAAACAGAACTGACCACTCATCAATATATTAAAGTATTACACTTGCGTGTTCTTGCCGTCGAGATGAAATTTCTTTACACGCGCTCTCTTGTTTGGTTTCTGTCGCTTACCCGTCCTCAAGTCAATATTTGTTGTTTGGATGCTCAAACTTTGAATTGTTGGATCCACTTTCACTTTCAGATCAAACGAATCAATTTCTATTGCGTCAAGCTCCGCAGAGCCAATTCACGATATTTAACCATAAACAGAAAAATACGGTGGAATCTCGGTTTTCGTGATTAATCCCCTTCAGAAAGTCTAACTAAAATTGAATTGTAAAACAGCCTAAAAAATATTTCCCAATAATAAAAATCCAGTGATTCATTCCAGAGTCTGAAAAACACACAATATTCACAATATAGTTGAAGCAAACAAAGTGGAAAACCACTTTTACCTTTTCGTGAAGATTTTTGATGAGCAGAGACAAAGCAGCCATTTTGCTAAGATTTCTTTTTCGGACTCTATCGTGCTCCTCGCCTTCTTTTATTGAAACTTTCTGTCATATTGTGTAGAACGGGTTGAACTGATGGCAAGGCGCCTTCCACAATTCAGGCTTTTATGAACATCTCAAGGTAAGAAAGCCGACCGGGTCTGCTCGGCATCACTCTGGCAAGTTGGGGCGACATTGCGTAATGCATTCCCGTTAAAAGTCCGACCCATCGCACAGGCACAATGCGACCAAATACAACTTGGAATGGAACAACGCAAAACGCACATTTGGCACGGAAAACTGACATCTTTTATAGCAAGGTAAGTTTTGAGCTTTCAGATACATTTTGTACAATGTGAATGTAACATTGTACAACACCACTATTTAGGAAACTATAAAACCTCAGCGTGACAGTCAAGGAAGAAGTGTGTTGCTACAGAGTGAAGTGAGAATAAAGGAGGGAGTGTTTTGAAAGGCTTCCTTGCAACCATTTCACTTGATGTGCTTGACACGCTACGTATGATATATCACATATAGGTTTAGGGTTAAGCGTTAGGGTTAGGGTTAGGGTTAGGGTTATGTTTAGTGGTCAGGGTTAGTGGTTAGGGGTTAGGGGTTATATATAGGGTTAGAGTTCGGGTTTAGGCTTAGGGCTAGGGCTTGGGTTAGGGTTAGGGTTAGGGGTAGGGTTAGCATTAGAAGTTGGGGTTGGAGTAGGGGTAGGGGTAAGGTTAAGGTAAGGGTTTAGGGTTAGGGGTTAGGGGTTTGGTTAGGAGGTCTATAAAAACACCAATAGTTTAAGATTTGAGGGTTAGGGTTAGGGTTTAGGCTTAGGGCTAGGGCTTGGGTTAGGGGTTAGGGTTAGGGCTTAGGGTTAGGGTTAGGGGTAGGGTTAGCATTAGAAGTTGGGGTTGGAGTAGGGGTAGGGGTAAGGTTAGGGTTTGGGTTTGGGTTAGGGCTCAGGGCTTAGGGTTAGGGGTAGGGTTAGGGTTAGGGCTTAGGGTTAGGGTTAGGTGTAGGGGTAGGGTTAGCATTAGAAGTTGGGGTTGGAGTAGGGGTAGGGGTAAGATTAGGGTTAGGGTTTAGGGTTAGGGGTTAGGGGTTTGGTTAGGAGGTCTATAAAAACACAAATAGTGTAGGATTTGAAGGGTTTAAAAATAGGGTTTATATTGAAGGTCAGTGTTCGGTTACGTTTTTAGGGTTCGGGTTCGGGGTTTGGTCAGGAGGTCTATAAAAACATCAATAGTGTAAGATTAAAACCAGGGTTGCCTGCACACCAAGCAGTGTCATTTACCATTCGACCATCACAGGTGGGTAACACACCAAGGTTTAGAATTAGGGTTTATATAAAGGTCAGTGTTAGGTTAGGTTTTTAAGGTCAGGGTTAGGGTTAGGATTTAGGGTTATGGTTAGGGGTTAGGGTTAGGTGTTAGGGTTAGGTGTTAGGGTAGGGGTTTCAGGTTAGGGGTTAGGGTTTGGGTCAGGGCTAGGGTTTTGGTTAGGGTTAGGGTTAGGGTTAGGGTTAGGGTTCGGGCTAGGGGTAGGGGTAGGGTTCGGAGTTGGGGTTGGAGTTGGGGTAAGGTTAGGGTTAGGGTTTAAGGTTAGGTTTTAGGAGTTAAGGGTTTGGTTCGGAATTCTATAAAAACATCAATAGTGTAAGATTCGAACCAGGGTTGCCTGCACACCAAGCAGTGTTATTAACCATTAGACCATCACAGCAGGGTCTGACATAAGGGTTTAGAGTTAGGGTTTATATTAAAGGTTAGTGTTAGGTTTTAAGGTCAGGGTTAGGGTAGGGTTAGGGGTTAGGGGTTAAGGGTTAGGATTAGGGGTTCGGGGTTTGGTCTATAAAAACACCAATAGTGTAAGATACGCACCAGGGTCTCCTGCACACCAAGCAGTGTCATTAACCATTCGACCATCACAGCTGGGTAACACAAAATGGGTTTAGAGATAGATTTTATATTCATGGTCAGTGTTAGGTATTAGGATAGGAATGCTATAAAAACACCAATAGAGCAGGAATCGAACCAGGGTTGCCCGCACTCCAAGTAGTGTCATTAACCATTCTACCATCACAGCTGGTCGTGCCACAATTCTTTAGGGTTAGTGGTTAGGGTTATATTTTGGTAACTCCTGAATTCTCATCCAGATTACTTTGATTCATAGTTCTGATTATTATTATCGCACAGAGATATGTAGCAGCTTTTCAAATGGGTCTATAAATATATCCTTTTATGTTCAAACAGGCTCAAGTGTCGGTCGTATGTAGAGCACAGGCTAGAAATGCAGAGCGGCGAAGCGTCTTAGCTGTTGAAGAGCTCAGCACTTTCCTAATGGGTGTTGTATTAAAGAGATTTGGGGCTTATGGATGTGTTACTCTCGCAGGCCTGTCAAGGATTTAACGTTGGACGGGGTCATTCTCACTCAGGAGCATGTTGCAATCTTCAGCCTCATTACACTTTTTCTTCTTTCTGATGCTTTTTTTTTTTACCTCTTTGACTCGTGATATGATTTTTGTCAGGGTCAGCATCAGCTTTGAAGTTACCGTACGCTGCCCTTTGGAAGCATTTTGGTCCAATGAGGGGAACACTCTTTGCTTGGGCTTTTCAATTAACAGTTTTCATTTCATAATGGGGATGGGAGATGGTAAATGTTGATTGCGCTCCTCCTAAAATATCAGAAAATGTATCAACAACACTCACTTTAACACCTCTCGACAATTGAGCATGGGGGCGGGGGTCTGTGGCGGGAAGCTGGGGCACATATACAAAGAAAGCACTCAAGCGCAAGAACACTCGTCTCATTTTAATGAAACTGGATGTGAAGACTTTGAGGAAGGTGCAGATGACGATTTTGCAAAGCAGTCACAATTGACACTATCCTCTGATGTTAAGACAGGAGATGAAATAAAATCCTGCCTTTGCTGCCCTCTAGTGTTTCTTCTCCCAGTCTTGAACAGTAGTCGTGTTCTTCCAGTTGGAGAGAATTTTAGTATGAGTATGATGTGGTGCACTTTTATACTACTGCAATCTAATATTACTGCAATGAATATTTCGTCTTTTCAGGTATTATTAAAACTGGTTATTGTTATGTTTGTCAGTGCACAGTCACCGATTTCCAGCTTTTTTCATCGTGGCTGATCAGTGAAGAGTCATCTCTCGTTTGTGATAGTTATTGGGGACCAAAACCACCTGCGAAAAGTGAAAAACTGTGAAAAATTATTCTTATTTTTTAATAGATTTACATTTATTTTACGCTATTGGGCCTTTCATAAAAAAAGTAAAATTGGGGGAGGAACACAATCTACAAAACCGGAAGTGGATGATTGTGATGGCATGTTGGCTAATAGGTACGGTGAAGTTTTTTTTTATTTTAATCCTAAAATTGGCTTGATTTAACTATAGTCGGGCAGTGTATTTTAGCCAAAAGTAAAATCCTAGTGGATTAATGCACTTTTAAGGCCTCGTTGTTGTTGTTGTTGCGCAAATCGAAAGTTACTGTCACTAACTCTCTTGTTGCGGTTTATTCAAGGTTGTCGTGTTCTTCTTCTCTCTTCGCTCTTCTTTTAAACCCACGAAGAAGAAGAATCACTGAGTATTCATGTCATTCCGGAAGTAATCATGGTTTAACTTTTGCTTTGCACAATAACATCAACGAGGTGCTATGACTAAAATGACACACGGGATTCTAGTTAAGGTAAACCATTTTAATACGAACAATTTAACATTTTATTTGCTGATGTTTCATCGTCCTTGTGTAGAGCAAACTGTTTGCTGGGTACGGATGCGCTAGAGGAACGCCCAATCAGCTCGTGCTCTCATTGGTCAATCTCACGGCCGGGAGCCAATCACGCGCCTTTGTATGAGTGCCTGTCGGTGTACACTAAGCCGCCACAAATCAATTCATCTCCGAAACGATGCGTGTTTCCGCAATATGACTGTATTATTTCACTCGTTTATTTATTTATTTATTTATCTCTCAATATTTTTGGGGAAAAAAAGAAAAGTGAAGTGCAAAGTGGCGAGGGACAGTATTTGTGTATTCCATCATTGGTTTGACTGTCACTATTTTCTTATGTTGGGCACATGCAACAAAACTTTCATGATCCCCACTGGGTTTTCAATACAACATTTGCATATGAAGATGAGTGAAGTTTGCAGAGGACAAATGAGTGGGAGGAGTGTGATGCTTTCTCGCTGAGGACCGGTAGAGAGGAGGGAACACTGCAACCAGGACATGGCACATTCCACACTATCAGCACCCACATTACACTTCACACACTGTTTTACATCATCAGAACAAAAATAACAGCAGCTGGTGTCGAGGTTGTCAATGCATTCCTTCCCTTTGGATAGGTGTCATTGGTCATCCTTCCCTCGTTATGCATTGGCAGTCCTGTGAATGAACACGAGCAAAAAAAAAACGCCTCCTCCGGCGTAGTTTTATATAAAATGGTGGATGGTGAAAGTCTTGACTGCATCATGTACCTGCAGCGTCTATGCCAGCAGTGGGAGCTGTTTACTGACATACAGCAACACTCATGCTGTATCCGTATTGATTCCACGAGATTCTACTGTTCATCTGATGATTAAATGGGGGGCTCTTTTCCAGGCCAGCGGCTTTTCAAGATAGCCTCTTATGTCGCAGCAAAAGCTACACTTTGCTCCGTGTCACTTCCTGTTGTGTCACAGCCCATGCAAAGCAGTATCTTGTCTTCTTTTTTTCATTGCTACCCTTATGGATGAAGTTTTGTCAGTCTAAAATGCTGCTCATGCCATCATTCCCCATAAAAATAACACCTACTCTGGACACCGTTTAACTCAGAAAATGTTAAAATCACCCTTTGGGAGTTAAATGTACACACAAAAATGGAACTCGAAAATTTTCAGAATTTTACTGATTTAAAAAAATGTGGTAGATAGACATTCACACATTTTACTTGTACATACAGGACCGTTAACTGTTGATATTTTCTTAATGGCTTGCTGGAAATCAATTTTGCATGTCCTCTCCCCCTAACCTCATTTTATTTTATTGTTTTAATTTGTAATGGCCGCGACACCCAAATTGCTTTCTTCTGTCTTCACCATTCAATCCATTGACCTGTCTTAATCTTGCCGCTACCTTTCTCATCATGATGGTCTTTCAAGTTCAAACTCACTTACGCAGCCGCACACGCGCGCACCACAATTTGTGCTTGTTTTCTTTCAGACTCCTCGAGGCTTTTCTTCACGAGAATCGCAAAGAAATTAGCCGTCTTTGACATGATTCAACATCTTTCTGGTTGCTACGGTGATAAATCCACTGTGCAAGTGTAGATGGCTGAACTCCTGTCAAGTGTGTGGAGAGTCATGTCCTCAGTTTAAACCGCACACACGCATGCACACCTCCCACACACTCATCTGCACATGATCGCACAACAACCGCTTCAGATTCACACATATTCATCAGCCACTTTTCAGAACTGCTTTTTATCAGATCTCATCATTCATATGTTAAACAGCCACACAACTCGAGGGACTTCAAACAAGAGCGTGACGACGAGAGCGGAGCACAACAAACACCTTCGTTAGATCTGACCCCTTTGTGCTGCCTTTTTTTTTCCCGACAATGCTTTCTCTTTAGGAGCATTGTACAGCATGTTGACAGGAACACGCCGCGGTTAAGATACAAACTTGAAGTCTGAGCACATGTGAGCGGGTTCAATCCAGTGAGTCTGATTGCAGAGGTATAACCAAGCTGACCTTGAAAGATGAGCCAGACTCAGCTGGATGGATCTGAAACGGGTCCAGCGTCACCAACTGGAGCTGATTCTGATCCCAAATCATCTCCAAAACAGACACAAGCACACAGCAGCCCAGGCGGACAAACATATTGAAAATTCATAGCGAAAAAAAAAAAGCTTCATAAATACTGAATTATTTTTCAGTATTTTTCTTTTAATATTTTTAACATTAGTTTTTTTTTGTTTTTTTGTTCTTGTTTTCTCATTTTTGGAGACTTGTGTCAACCCGTTTTTCATGAAAAATGTAAACTGGAGGTTTATTGACTTTTTTTTTTTTTTTTTTAATAATTTTTGGGGTTGACGTGCATTTCAATAGGCATCATTTATACGCAGATTTTTTCTGGCCTGGTCCCTTTCCCCTGCAAATAATTTTATTCCACTGTATGGTGTTAAGTTGTAATATCACGATTAACCACTAGATGGAAGTCATGGCTGGTATTATACATAGTAGGCCTAAAATGTCTTTGCAATATTAGGATCATTTTACGATTAGTGATACAAAGTTAACCATGGAGGACTTTTCAAGGATGTCATTTACAAAACAGTAGCGTACCAACTACTGTGAAGGTCGCGCACAAAAACCATCTGAACACATGACACGCCTCCCAATGAGATTAATACAGGGTGATTAGTGTCATTGTTAGGAGTGATTGTTGTGGTTCCGAAACAGCGACATTGTGCCTGCGTCCAAATGTGTATGGCAATAAAGCAACTGCAATTGGAGGATCCTTAAAATGTACTTCTCAAAGTAATATACAAATAAATGTATCAATGATGAATAAGTTTGAAACTGCCCAGTTCATTGAAATCACATTAATATTCAAGTTGCGTGTCCAGCACGGCAACAACAATAATCTCCTCCGCTAAAGTCCGAACCGAAATTCCTGTCGTCATGAGTGCCGTGACGAAGACGAACTTTTCACATTCCAGTTCATTCGTCGCGCGTTTCTTTTGATATGCTTTGGTGGACCGCTGACTTTGGAGGACATTCATCACGGGTTTTATGATGTGGCGCGACTGTTGGGAAGTGGGCGACGATGAAAACCGGGGTTGAGTTTCCGTAACGTGCCTCAGAATTAACACAATTTCCAATTAAGCTTTCGTTTCCTTAATGAGACGGAGGTATGCAGAGACAGATCAGCAGATGATGGATTAGGCTCCTGACGAGTGAGAACAGGCTCGGATGGCTCACTGCTCCATCTGCTCGGCAACCTGATTCCACTCCTTGTGGTACAGATATGTTTTATTTTTTTGTTTTTTTTCTAACGCATATACAGATTGTGATCAACTCAATTCTCGACGTTTTGCGGATTTACAAGGAGAACATCTACTGAACAAACTTCAGTAAAACTCCTGGAAAATTTGAGCAATGCCAGCACTTTTATTAACCAAATAATTTACAGTTTTTTTTTTTTTTTTTGTTATTATGATCTCATTTTTTGAATGCTCAGACAGGTGAACAATTCGAGAGAACATTAGTTTAAACCTCCGCCCTCTCAAATGCACCACCTGCCACCCCAGGCTAAGAAAGACGAAGATCTCTAGAGCCGTCACCGAGACAATTTATGCATCATGTTCCCATTCGCGTAATAAAAGCAACTACAAATGAAGAAATATGCAATATAATGTGATGTACATAAAACTAAAGATAACACGTAAAAAAAAAAAAAAAAAGAAATATAAATATATCATTCAATATATAAAACACAAATATTTAAAATATTATTCCCCCAAAAAATTTAGTCATGATTTTAAATACTTGCATGAAAACTGGTACAAGTCAATCTGGAGCGTTTTGTTTTGGAATTAATTGCACATTCGCTGGCATTTCTTTCCTCGTGTATTATGTATATGCAATCTCGCGCTGCCTGCTGAGCCCTGTTGCGACCATTTCCTGTTGCATGAACACGGATGGAAGACGCCTTGTTTCACCCCAAACACAAACGCGCCCGCCTGGAAATAGTAGTCATCCGTCCTTTGACTGAAAGTGTTTTTCAATCATTAATTCATGCTGCAGGTAAACACATCTCAATGTGTCTTGAAAGAATCCCGAGTCGCACACAGCCAAAATAAAAAGCATTTTGTCCATTCAGCAGCTGCATCTAATGGGATCTGAAATGTTTTTGTTTTTTTTATGTTAAATAGATTGATTTTGTTTGACCTCGATCCGCCATCTTATTGTTAGTGTCAAATAAGTGGAATAAATAGCAAGCACAGTAGAATCCGAGAAGGCCTCACTGTAACCAACTCGTGATCTGATTGGCTATCGCAACTGTCTATCAATTGTAAAAGAGACGCAGAAAAGACGCCCGCACGATTGTATCTGAAGGCCTCGGACGAATCGTGCGTGCCGCTGGTATTATGAAATCTGCCTGGCAACACGAGCTAGCTGAATTCTGATTGGATAAAAATTCTAACCTAAAAATTCAACATTAGGATAGAATATGGCATCAATGTGAATAATCTGATCATGATTTCTTAATCATGTTAGGCCAACAGAAAAGGCCTTGAAGGCCTTGACCGTCCGCCACTGCTTAAATGTAAGCACATATTTGTGCTACTTTAAGTTCACCCTACTCAGCTGCTTAATGAGCAGCCCAGATTCGATCATTCCTCTTTAATTATGAGGCCAAAAATACGACGGCCTCTCGACAATCTCAGCAAAGCTGGGGACACATCTGCATCGCCCAGTTGCTAAAATAAACGTCATCCGGCAAATGTGGTTGAATGGTGGGGAGGGCCGTCACCTCTTCTCGTTTCACTCTGATCATTCTTCTGCTCCGAGATTTTATTTCTCTCTGTGCTCAGGTGGTGCAACCCCAACCCACAGCTCTGCTCTTCATTCATGAAAAGAGAAATTGAACATTTAGGTTTTCTAACCAAATGACTTTTTCATATGTCACTATGAAAAAAAAAAGTTTTTCGATTTGGTGAAAGTAAAAAGTAGAAGGTAACTGAAGTGTTATGTAACAAGAGATCAGTGGTCCCCAACCAGCGGGTCACGGCCCGCTACCGGTCCCACGGGCCACTTTGGATCTTTTTAAAGTTGTACCTGTATGCATGGAAACAAAACAATTTGAAAGCACAGGGTAGTACTTTGGCTGTGAAATTAGCCTCTGATAAAACAAAAATCTACAAAATACAAAAAAAAAAATAATCATAATTTCTATCTTAACAGCTTTCAACGTGCGTTTCACTTCCCTCCTTTGAACTGTAAGCATGTCGGACAAATATTCATTTGGCCTTTCTCGCACTGCAGAAATGAGAAATGTCTTTTTTCTATTTTTTTTTTTCTTAAATGAGTCCACATTTTGAGTTGTGCTGTCATAAGAAGTCTGAAATTCTTACTGCAATGTAGCCTACAGCCACTCTTGCAGACCAAACAATTTGAGTCACGTCTACAGAAGCTATCATGGAAGCGCCGACAAATATTTTGAATGCTCTTCTGTGTTTATTTTTTTAAAATGACAGCACATGAAAATGCTCTCAGACAAAAAGGGCTTGGAGAGCAGGCGGTTTCCATCCGATTTATTCGATGTGATGTCATTCAGTGTCTTATCTGATTACTTGCGCCCAAAGTGGATGAGGCAGATACAGGCGTCCTTGGGGGAGATGCACACTCATGATGTGTTCTGGTTCTGTCCATCCTCTGACCACAGGTGAGCGGATGCATCGACTGGGGCCGAAGCTTAAAGGCAGCCGGCTTACGAGTTGGGAGAAGCATCGGCATTAACGTTGCCAAAAACGATGACACAAATCAAGTTTCCTTGAAATGGAGAGTGTTGGACAATTAGCGCACTTCACGTCAAGTTCAATAGTTTGGAACACCAGGGAGACAAGAGTGATTTGTAGATTTGTTGTTGGAATCAAATTATTCGGTCAGGACTAACCGTTGTGTAATCATCTTCATATAGATTGTTGTGGTAATTAATTCGGGCATGCGTCTCATGCGCGTGCCTCCTTCAGACAAGAGGAGTCCTTGAAAATGATTAATTCTGCCGAGTTCTAAGTACACCGTTTTGATTTTTAGCCCCCCCATGAGTTCACAGAGGGTGACATTTCCAGATGAAGCATACACGGAAATGGACAGGTAATTGGAAAAGGGACACTGGGACATCAGCACTCTATCACCACGTTGGATAGAGTTGTAAACATTCACACTTGTGTGGCACGATATTGCGCTACCTGGAAATGGATGTTTCATCTCTAAAAAAAAAAAAAAAAAAAAAAAAAGTGTTAGCCAGAAAAGCATTCACTTCAACAGCAAAATGTGTTTTCTCCCAGAGGAAATAAGTATTGTACACCTTTGTTGTTGTGTTAGGTGTATTTTCTGATAACGAGATGGCAGCTCTTTCACAGTCTTGGACAGCGGTGTGAATTGTACCTGCTTTTAGCCCAACCGACGAGTCGTGGCTTGTGATTACAATCACATTAAATGTTTCCATTTGACTTTCATTATGCTTAAACCTAGGGACAATTTAGAGCAGCGGAGTGCAAACTTTTTGATGGGCGGGCCACAATGGGTTCTAAAATTTGACAGAGGGGCCGGACCAGGAGCAGATGGATGGAGTGTTTTGGTCACCTCACCTCATCAGAGAAAAAAATACTTTAATTTAATTTGAAATGAAAGTGAACAAAAGCATTACAACAATATATGTCTTTGAAAAACCACAGTATTTAGAAAATAAAACATGAACAAGGTTTATTCATTGAATTTTTTTTCAAGTTGGGCGGGCCTGATTAAAACGTTTAACGGGCCGCATGTGGCCCCCGGGCCGTAGTTTGCCCACGCCTGATTTAAGAGTGTTCAATCCATTTCCCATGCATGTTTTTGGAATGCGGGAGGAAACCGGAGTACCCGCGGAAAACCCACATGGGCACGGGGAGAACACGCAAACTCCACACAGGAAGTTCAGAACCCGAATCGAAACCTGCACGTCCGTATTGTGAGGCCATCGTCCGAACACGTCGCCCACGTGCCGCCTTCACAAGGGTCGATACGTTCAAAGAGACAAGGAGGCACAACAAGACAACGACACGAGTGCCTGGAGAGAGCTGATTGCTTGGCACGGAGGGAGCAGAGCTGACGAGAACAGGTGGCGACAACGACAGGGGACACAGAGAAACAAACCAAAACTGAATCCCAACAGAAAAGTGAAACGATCTGTTCTCATGTTCACCAAAAGACGAACAACACAGATGCTGTGTGTATTTAATTTCTTAAATTTTTGGGGGATTGTGTTGCCATGCGTGGGGCATCTAAGGCCTAACTGTCACAGTTGGGGATGAGATAAGTGCTCGCTGCATCGCAGACGTGGTAGCCAGGTGAAATCAAAGGTCATGGAGCATGACGCCGATGCTAATCAAGACTACACATCACTGTCGGCCTCATTATCATCCTCCTCCATTGACCTCATCTTGCACCGCTCCCGGCGCACAATGGCTCATTAGTCTCTTGGACTCACAGCGCCGAAAATGAATCATGGCCTTAGTTCATGTTTGATGTACATTTATAAAAAGTTGGAGATATTACGCTTTTGGGCGAAACTTCAAGATCAACTTAAACTGCACTGTAATCTTTGCAGGTGAGCTTCATGCGACCTCTAAATTTTGGACTAGTCAATTTTTTCACTGATTTATGCACAGGCAACGTGATGGATGGGTTTGAAGTTTATTTTCTTTCGACAATCGTAAACAGAAAAATCTCTGAGAATCAGCTTCAGCTGTCACTCCAGCCTTCGTCAGGGATGTCACCGCTTCCTTGCGTGACGTGTCTTCTAGAAAACGTCCATTTCTGATTTAAAAATGCGTTGATGAGCAGGGTTATTATAGTTTAAAGATAAAGATGTCCTTTAATAGTCACACATTGGGGAAATTTGAGAATTTAATTAATTAAAATTAAAATTAATTTATTTTGTTTTGAGTTTTGTTTTTTAAATTTAGTTCGTTTTAATCAGTTTTTAGGGCGGGTTTGTGAGTTTTTATTAGTTTTAGTTTTTTTCAAAAACACAAGTTTTAGTATTAGTTTTTGTTTGAAAAAAAAAGTGTTTTCCACGTTTTCAAGATTTATAAAAAAAAAAAAAATTGACATGGTCAGTATTGTGCAATGAAAATTCAACAGAAATATTATTTTAGAACATTTTGATAATATAGAGTACAGTTTATGGTTTTTACAGTCCACAGACTTTGAATCACAATAAGTGTCGTGCATACCGCTTCTAAAGTTCGATGCAGGCATGTATGCTCCGCCCTAATTTAATAAAGCTCGGTGCCTTGTTAGCCAATTTGCCAACTTCAAAAGTTGTTTTGTGGGTTGAATTACTGTTAAGAAATATTAAACCTGGTGTGCCATCTTTCTATATTGTATTTTTTTTTTTTCATGTATTTTTTTTTTTTGAGCAAATTCATTTTCTGGCTCGTTTTTATTGGCTGCTGCTTTATGACGTCAAGAGGACTACAATTCCCAGACACTCTCCTCTTCCAGGAAACGGCCGTGCCGTTAATATCAAATGAAATACTTTTAAACGTCAATCCCAACGGCTCGTGTATTGAGTTTTAGTAAGTTTTTGATTTTCTAAATCATTTGCCTTTATTTTATTTTGTTTATGAAAATGTTCTTTCAATTTTAGTTTTAGTTATTTTATTAGTTTTCATTTATCACCTTATTCAATTAGCCAAACATGCCCACGCATGACAAAAGTCTGCCTCCGCTGTTTGACTTGTGGTGTGCATGTGATGTGGTATGCTTTGGATCATGAGCCAATGCTGTCCTTTTTCATGCTTGTGTTCTCCACACTGACGCTAACAAGTGCTTGGATATGAGTAATTTATCTCGATGGAGCTAGCGACCACGCGCAATCAGCAGTCACACAGCTGCAGCCCTTTGAAAGTCATGACTGTAGACTTGCAGCTGACACATTTGTTGCTCTCAGACAAAAAAAAAAAAAACAACAAGCAAAGAGAGAAAGATAAAGCCGCAGCTACCCAGGGCAAAGATGGTCCTCATTAGATCAGTGGTGTCAAATGTACGGCCTGTGGGCCTGAACCGGCCCGCCTGGATCCAATCCGGCCCATGGGCACAGATGATATTTTTCAATAAATGTACCTGTTGTTGCTTGTTTTGTCCACTGGGTGCACAAAATGAAGGCCACTTGCCGCTTAAATGACATCCGCTACTCCGGATTTGACACCCGAAACTGATGAACTTAAAGCTAAAAAATGCTAAGATTTAAAATCATTCCCACTTTAGTTTGGATTTTGCAAAGAGACAGTTGAGGTTGTCAAGATTTCCAGCGGTCACTTAGGTAAATTTCAAATGATTTCTAGAGCTGTTTTATAAACGGCACATACACTTCTGTATACATACATAGTAGAGCTACTCTAATCTGTAAATTGCACATGTGCAAATGAACAAACTGATTCATATTAATGTTTAAAAATAAATAAAAAGTTATGCATATGATTTGCAGCAATTTAATAATCTATGAACGTGAGCATTTTCCAACTATACGGTATTTGTAATTGCTTGCATCAAAACAATGAGAAATTGTAGTACTCTTTTATTTATAGTTTATTAAGCCACAACTGTATTGGTCCGGCCAATTTGAGATTCAAATGGGGTGAATGTGGGCCGCAAACTAAAATGAGTTTGACACCTTTGCTCGAAATCCAATGCAGGAGGACTGATATCCCCTTTGCTCACAAAGTCAAAATCAGTGGTCTTTGTTGTGTTGCTTTTTTTATGCTTCAAACACCTCAATCAAAGAGTTTTTTTTCTGGATTTTTACAGATTTTCTACAGAATATTGTGTTCTAAATATATAAAAACATGGAGCTATGACACAAAAAAAAAAAAAAAAAATGGCTACGACGTATAAATACGTCTTTGGGAGGCGGGAACTTCAATTTTGAAAACATGTATATAAAGGTTTTAGGGATTGAATGAGTTAAATGACTGCGATATACCATATAATCCCTATTCTATAATTTCTGGATAAAATCTGATGGTGAAGTCGGTGGTGAGGAAATGACTTAAACAACTACGCTGCAGCACTACGTCTTAAAACAAATCAGCGTCATTCAATTTGATTTACCCGTACACGTTCATCTATTGAGCGTTTTTACTTCTCATTGTTTTTAGGTTACCTATGACTGATACGCTCCTGCCTGATGCCTGCCTCTATTATGAAATTACAGCCTCGTCTTTCTTTACCGAAGCGAAGGGCCGTCGATTTGATTTTAACAACATTTGTGTTGCAGTCAGAAAGGATCACTTCTTTCCAATTGCTTTGCATGACAATGGTACATGTCATGTGGTTTGCAGGTATCAGAGTGCACTTTCATTGTAAGGTAATAGAGAATGTGTTTGTGTGTGGGTGGGCGTGTGTGTGTGTGTGTGCTTGGTTAGCACCGTAAGTGGTCCAAATTGAATGGATGGAGAATTGGATTTGGATTCCTAAAATAAAAACAGCCTCTTGTGAGCAACTCTGCTCTGTTGTTTTACAGGCCCAGCATCTGTAGTTTTATGAGGCCAAGCTGAGCTAAGCCCCTTGTGCCGGCTTAGCTCTCTGCATAGTGACTGGGATGTTTCGGTTTGAACTTCCAAAGCCCTGCATGCAAGTGACCTTTACGAAGCGAAGTCAATCCAAAAATGTTTTTTTCAATGATATGTTTCATTCAGGCCCACTCGTCGAAACACGCCATTCTGATTAATATTGTGGAATATGAATTAAGCAGTAAAATGCACCGGTGTCAGGGGGGGGGGGGCGGCCATTTTGTCACTTCTGTCGACTGAAAATGACATCACAGTTGCTCAGGGCGCAGCGAACGACCAATCATGGCTCAGGTTTCAGAAATCAGGTGAGCCATGATTGGTCGTTACCTGAGCAACGGTGATGTCATTTTGATTATTATGAATTATTGCAAATAATGGTTTTGGGTTGACTTCCCCTTTAATGGAGTCGGTCGGCCCCATTCACGTTATTTCCACGATCCCTGAATGAAATGTTTGTGCTTTTATCTCCAATTGACTTGACTTAGCTATTATGTTTCTAAGTGTTGTGTCTTTGCTTGTGTGGAGCACATTAAAACTTCCTTGCCTTCATTACATCACGCCAAAATTAACATAAAGCAATGTTTTTGTTTTGTAGAAATACCCCGAGACTATCCTCCATTTGATTTTCTTTTCCTCAGCACACCAGAACATAAATACGTGTGTTTTGCTGATCAGAGTGTGTGTCACTGCCATGATTGGCTGAAAGCTGATGACTCATTTGAACAGGCTTTGAGGGGCTGGCAAGATGAGGGCGGATGGGTTGGTGGTTGGAGGTGCGAAGGAGGAGGAGGAGGGGGGGGGCAGGAGGTGGGTGGCAAGACTTTAACCGTAGCCTGTAACACTTGTATATTACTATTGTTCGAACTATCTCACACACAGAGATATATGCAAATGATGACAACTTAATGTAAACACATTTCCCCAGATGTGAACGAGAGTGAGACAGAAACAGAGAGAGAGAGAGCGAGGAAAGGAGAGAGAGAGAAGAGAGAGAGAGAGAGAGAGAGAGAGAGGTAGGGGAGCCAAGGAGGGAGGGATGGAGAGAGGACTGATGACAGCCTGCAGCCCCCAGCACGGGCAGAACGCCTCGTCGTCTCCCAGACTGCAAGGAGGGAGAAAGCCGTAAAACTGCGCGCGTGTTGAGGTGCAAAGCCAGTCGGTCGGCGGCGTATAGAACGAGTCCAGTTTGAGCGAGTCGTTCCAACCCGCCGCGCCTGGCGGTCGAAGGAGTGTGCTGCCGCACTAACAGGTGAGTCTCAGCAGCATCGCGACACGCTCGGCGAGCTCAGCCTTACTCGCCTCTGCGATCACAAAGAGTACGTTGTGGCATTCTCACTCATGTGCTTATTATTTACGAGCTCGTCCTCAGTTAGGAAATGCCTGAAAGTTTTCCCAATGAGACAGGTAAATCCGTCGTCAGGTGAGAAACGAGGAGCTGTTTTTTTTTTTTTTTTTTTTTCATGAGAGTGTGAAGGCTTGTTTATCTCTTGAGTGGCATGTGAAAAAGACGACTGGGACTTGGGGGGGAAAAGCATGGCCTCCGATCGGAGTGAATCTGTGTGATATCGCGTCCCCCCCCTCGCCCCCCCCTCCCCAGTGTAAATCCATGTGTCCCTGAAAGAGCGAGTGGGTGGAGTGGGAAACGTTTGAGCAGTGGCTCGATCCGCCGCTGCTATCGCAGCCTTGTTTAGAAAGCAAAGAGGGGGGGGCATAAAGACTGTGTTGTTTTTTTTGTGTTTTTTTTTTTAATGCAGCGCTTTAGGCGGGCAAGAATATTTGAAGCGATGTGCACACACAGCGTGTGGACACAGTTGTAACGCGACAACAGTCTGACAAATCTGGACGTGTTTACATTTCAGATTTTGCCCGCTTTTTTTCCGTCAGATTAGTGTGAGCCTTTTGTCACCGAGAGAGAATAGCCGCATCCATCCTTGTTTGTTGTCGCGTTGACAAGAGGCAATCTGTGAAGTACAAGATTGCCTAATCTGCATCAGAAGGTGCGGGAAAATGTTGGCGTTCGTTCATAGGAGAGACGATGATCCAGGTGCGGTGGAATATCTTGTTTTTGTGACGGCTTGGCTAGAATTTCTTTGTCATTTGGCATCTTCAGCCACTTCTCCATGTTGGAATTCTTGTCTCGTGGGGATAGTGATTTGTGCGTAGTGGCAGCGTGTCCATGTTGGGGGCCAGAAAGAACGGCGTTCAGCGCGTGCAACTTGTAGGAGTGGGTTCTCTTTCTTTAAACTTGAATGAGGCCTTATTTTGTGTTCAAGCGGAGAGGTGGGAGGTGTAAGTAAAAAGGGTCCACATCATGAAATGAGATTTCACAAGCACACCTCATCCGGGCTTGCCCTGAATATTGCTTTTCATATTTTTGTCAGTTTGGATTGCGGATGCTGTCAACCTGTCAATCATTTTTTTTGTCATGCTGAGGAATCAGTCGCAGCTCCCAGGTGACCCCGCCACGTTTTTTTTTTAAAATCAAGCATCCATGCATCTCCGCCTTCATGCCGTCTCTTCACTTTGAGTGAGCACTACACCCCCTCCCACCTGCGCCGCATCACCGCTCTGGTCACCACAGAAACGGCTGATTCAGGAAGGGTGGGCGGGTGTCTCGGCGTTCTTGCTGCTGCGCCCCATACGGCGCTTTCGCTGTGCGCTTGCGCTCGTGCGCTGCTTTTATGTGGCCGGTATGCTGACGGCTCAGGTGGCGCAACTCAAATGTTACGCAATTATGTCAACACAACAAAAGCTATTTGTTATGTTCTCAAAGGACGTCGTGTGGTATTTGGCTGGATTACCTTGTTAATACTCGGCATATTTTGACAGATCTCAGTTGAGCTCAGTTTGTTTTTTTCACCTCGTTGAAATGATTATTGCACATTCTGACATCATCTCTCGACTTGTTTTAGCTTGTTCGGGAGTGTTCAGGTTGATTTTTCTTTCAGAGTCATCTGGTGTGTGTGTGTGTGTGTGTTTAGAGATGACACTATAGTTATTAATAATGAACGCTCCCATGACCTGGACATTTAATAATAGATACGCCATGACCTTTCGCTTATATAAGCACAAGAAATCAGAGCGCAAGGCTGGCAAATGAGAGAAATTCCGAGATTCAGTCATTAAATGTTGCAGGTTGACTGTGAACGATTTTATTCCCCCCGTCATTGCCGTTTAATCCGTGTTGTGCCATGTTAAGGATTGCTTTTGTTGCCATGGCGATGGCTGGTACAGTCACTTGAAACAGCGTATTCTTCAAGGTGTCAGAACAAGGAATGAAAGTTGTTTCCACCGCAGCCCATCCAAGCAGGACCCCGAGAGCTCGTCTTGCTGTGCCAGATTAAATTAAAATGGGAATTTGTTCTCGCCGAGGAAATTAGGCTGGAGAGAAACCCGTTCCCCACGGAGATGCTTTGGTTTAATCCCAAACCCCCCCTTGATTAGAGTCATATTGTTAATAACTTTCTGTGGAAGTGAAACAATCCACAGTTGCATTTACCTGAACGGAGCACAACGCAGTCTGTCATCTCATAAAACCAAAAGTAGTTACAGCAAAATTGGTGGGATATGTTGGTATAAATGCGAGCAGGCTGCAGAGATTTCTCCACCCCGCGGTGTTGAGCGCTGACGCAGCCCAAGACTGCAGACCCGCCACCAGAGTGCCAGAACAAAGAGCTCACACTGTCATTTCAGAGACAAACTCACCACAGATGATGACAAAGATGCCATTTTTTTCCCCCACTGCTTACCAAAGAGGTGCAGATTGGGAGAGTGTGACATGATCCGCAGGTGCACTTGTGGATTTCAGTTTTGGGTACGGGAGGGGCCTGTGGGTCTGTATCCGGAGCCACTTTGTTGTTTGGGTATCGATTGTCACACATAATACACAAAGGCCAAAAATTGTACACAAGACTACTGTTAGATTATGACTCAAGTTGAGGTAAAATGGAGTCCTTCGTGGAATTACTTGAGCTAGTAGGAGCTCAGTGAAAACTACTCAAGTACTGAGTAACAGGTGAGTAATTTCGAATTTGTTATTTTATCAGCGAACGAATATCAAGTAGACAAAAATATAAAAACAATTTAACTTTAACACAATAATACTTCAAATATTTTGAAAATAAGAAACAGTCTTAAAGTAACTGTCTTTGTTTATAAGTGTGAAAAAGCACAATGGGCTCAACAGGCAGAAATAAATGTGTAAGTATAAAATCATGTTTTTTCACAAACTCAGAGAGGCGTTCTCATAGGCTGTCAACATTTGTTCGGGGGAGGTGTGCACCTTTTCAAAGTCTGTTAGATCGGGGTGAGATCAAAGATAAAATTATTGCTGTGCTCAATATACAATGGGATATAAACACGCAAAGCCCAACTGACCAAATAACGGTAAAACGGATATAAAAGATGATTTAACAGAGCTCTGATGGTTTTCACCATGAAACATTTGGAGGACATAAATCACAAAATTTGAATTTTTAGTTGTAAAAGGCCAACAATGATATTACAACGAGTTACCGAAAATAAATCTGTTACACAGTTTATTTTGGCGAAGCCAGCAAGGGCTTCCAAGCTCGGTTTGGCTTGACCCGAGTCAATCAACTTGGGTCACTGGTGATGTGATGTATGGAACATTGTGTTAGAAACTTCGGACGGCGTTGAGGCAAGCACCGATTTGCTGCAAGTGAAATGGCATGACACCTTCTTGTGACTTGTGGCTGTAGAAGCTCCAAAATGACATAGCTGAATGGACGATTGAAGAATTTTTTGTTGATGGGATTTGAAAAAAGTTAGTCCGCCCAGCGCCTCTCATTTTGCCTGAGCTACTGCTGGTTTGTATCTAGCTGTCTATCTGTCATGATTGCAATTCAGCTCAGGTTTTATAAATCACTTTGTGCATGTCAAATTCAACCGTTTATTTATGCTCCTCTCAGAATGCGCAAAATCAATTGACTGACAACTTAACATCTTTCACAGACACGTTCCGGGTTGCACAGAGGTTGTAGATCAGCTTCCACATCCGCAAGCAAGTTGGCGTCCGGTTTTGCATGGACACACCTTGATTAAATCAAGAGTTAATAAAGGTAGTTTCCCAGTCTGGTTAGCCAACGTGACTCACTGAGCATTCGCTTGCACAATTTCGTCCAAGAATCATCTTTTTCATGAATGTCACATCATTTGTCCTCTGCATTGAAGCCATCATAGTTGAGAAGCACTCCCCTGGAGGAGAGACCCACGAGTAGCGCCCAGGATCCAGCGCCTGTTTGAAAGGTTTTGGTGGCTTGGTTTTGATTAGATTTCATGTTTTGTTTTTTTTACTTGTTAGATTTTAGTTGCCACCTGTTCTTGTCAGCACTGTTACTTGTCTATCAATCAGCTCTCTCCCGCCACTTTTTTCTTGTGCAGATGTGCCTCGTTGTCTCGTTAATCTGTCAGGATCTATTTCCTTGTTTTATCGGTTTGTTGTCATTGTGGTGCGATTTAGTGTTTTATTTGCATTCCATAGCTTTTTTAAAAAAATATATATATATATTTTTGCTTTTTTTTAACTTCTGCACTGCTATTTCGCCACAATGCTTCCTGGCATTTGGGCTTCTATTTTATTTATTCATTTTTTTGCCCCCCTCCACCGCCCAATCATGCCAAGCTACCACTGTGACAGGATATTTTAAATTGGATAAAAATATTTTCTCATATATTACATTATTACATGTTTATTACATTACAATACATACCATAAAAAAATGTGATATGAGATGTGTCCCTCTTCTCCAACACTCCTGCTTTAGTTTATGAATTTCACGTGAAGGAAAGAAATTCAACCTCCAAATTGTTTCAATTTCTGACTTGACCGAAAACTCCAACCGCCGTTTCTTTTTGTGTCACTTTTGCCTCGCTTACTTTGAAAAGTTCTTTGCTCCTATGACATTTGTGCATGAACCCCACTGCTCCTTTCCCACTCCGCCCATCTGGATCAGCCATCTGCTCCTCTCTTCTCCCATCTTATTGTGCGACCTCATCGACAGTTGAAAGTGGCCCTTTGACTGCGTTTATCGGCTGAACGGAAGAAACGGAGGTGAAGCCGAAGAAGAGCAAATGATAGCAGAGAAGTGCTGCAGCTTGGGCTCCAGATTTGATTGACTGCAGCGTTAGTTCTGTTTCATGGCAAAGTGTGTATCAGCATTTTCCGCACTATCTCTGGAGCCCCGAAAATGCTGACTGCGTCAGTGAGCAGTTTATGCACGGGGTGAGGGAGACTGCCTCCCCCTCCAAAAAAAAATAAATAAATCACAATTTGCATCCCGGGGGGAGTTGAGAGAAAGCAAAGAAAGCGAACAGTGTGGATTGATCGGCGCTCAGCCAGCCTGACAGTCGGATGTAAATATTGCGGCTGCCTCTGGCCACAATTGTTAATGGAGTTGAGCTCGTCATCTGCGGCGCTACGCCGCCCCGAGGTTGCCGACTCACTCCATCTTCAAACCGGTGACATCATTACTGGGATTCTTTGAGTGTAGGCGCCTTCATTCAAAGGCCATTGGAAATCGCCCACAGCCAAAGAACATGAAATGACACAATAAAAACCAACGTGCCACCCACACGCGTGTTACAATCGCATATGACAAATGTCAAAATGGAGCTGTGTGGTTTTTTTTTCCTTCCACACTGTCAGTCAGCACTTTCTTAAACGTCTTTTAGACGTATCGCTTTATTCGGTCGGAGATTAGATGTACTTTATACACCGTTTAGGAAATCGGGGGTGAAAGATGTGAGCAAAGATGGATGATCTTAACCCTCCCCCTGGTGGCAGCCATTATGAATTCTATCCTCGGCATGATTCATCCTGATAGCGGCATCATAGTGCCACTACAAACTATCTTGTCACTCGCTTTTTATACCTTGTTCCTTTCACGCTGATGCTTCTCTCTTAAGAGATTTATATTCGGAATACATTTGCGCTAATGGCGGCACGGTCGTCGAGCGCTTAGCGCATCAAGCTCTGGCCCTTAGATCATTTTGAAGCTCCAAAACTCGTCACAGTCACCTGTGACCTAATACAGTATGCTTGTACTCTGTTCGGTTTTGACCAAATGGAAATTTTCGGTAATCCTGCGGAATTAGCGCCTTGTTTTGCCTGTGATTTGGCAATGCTGTTTTTTGTGCCTTTGTGGTTTGGAGTTGTTGCACTTGGTGCTGAAAATGTTTTTGGGTTGGCGTTAGTTAATTTCTGCTTTTGTAAATATCTATGAGCCGCTATAAAGAGAAATCTAAATATATATGAGCCACTGTACAACTGTAGATAATCAACAACACCCACGTGAAGCCTTAAATTGTCTAATTGAGAGGCTTTTGTAGAAATAGAAAGTCCTTAAAAATATCCCCTATTTGAAATTGCAATTTATCTAGATGACGTTGATTAGTATTTTGGAGTCAGCCAGTCCTCGTTTAAGCGCCTCCAACCGGTCCAAAATGCTGCACGCTTTTTAACTGGAGCTCGGAAGACAGAGCACATAACCCCAATTTTGGCCTCTCAGGTCTGCAGACCAAAATGTGCTAGAGGTGCCGAGGACTAAGCGCAGCCTCGGGGGGGGGGCTCGTGCCTTTTCTGTTGCCGGTCCTTCCCAATGGAATGACCGCCCATTAAATGTTAGGCAAGCCCCGCCCCCTCTCTGTCCGTTTGAAGACACATTTTTATTCTTTAGTTTTCGACTCATGAGACTGTCGCTGTTTCTGCGGTTCTTCTAGTATCTATTTAATGTAAATGTGTTTTTGTGTTCTAATCACCTTCTAATTTAAATCACACCATATGGAAAGTGCTTTCGGCGGCACGGTGGTCGACTGGTTAGCACGATGACCTCACAATGCAGAGGTTGTGTGTTCGTTTCTGGCTCCGGCCTTCCTGTGTGGAGTTTGCGCGTTCTCGCTGTGCCCGTGTGGGTTTTCTGCGGGTACTCCGGTTTCCTCCCACATTCCAAAAACGTGCATGGCAGGTTGACTGGACACTCGAAATTGCCCCTAGGTATGAGTCTGAGCGCGGATGGTTGTTCATCTTTGTGTGCCCTGCGATTGGCTGGCAACCCGTTCAGGGTGTCCCCCGCCTACTGCCCGAAGACAGCTGGGATAGGCTCCAGCACCCCCTGCGACCCTCGTGAGGAGAAGCGGTACTAAAAATGGATGAACGGATGCATTGGAGCATGAAATCTATTAAGAGACTGTACCTGATTTGCACGGGTCCAATTTAAAAAAAACATTCATAGGTTCATATTTAGTCCATATCAAAAGTGACATTTTTGTCACACATCTGGTGAAGCGCGGCCTTATGTTGCCCTCGGGTCGTGCTGGTGATAAATTGTGCCCTCCCCCTCCGTCATTTAAGACTCCCCTCTCTGGTCTAGAACTTTGCCTGCAGGCTCTCGACTGTCGTGGTACTCACAGTGTATGCCAGCTTTTAGGACAGAAGGCAATGTGTTTGGAGGTTTTCCGATCCCTCCGTCTCTCCCTCTCTTGTAAAAGTCGAATTTATAAAGTCACCGTGACCTCACAAAGGCTGCCTGTTGGCCATAACTTTTGCATCTAATAGGATAAAGTGTGGAATGGATGATATTTTATACTCAAAAGGTCAGTTCACTGTGACATCATAATGTTCCACAAAACACTTGGCTGCCTTTGGCCAGAAATAAACATTTCAAACTTTCGAATGTTCCATTTGAGTCTTTCGAGGGCATAACTCACAGGTGATTTCGTTAACGAAGTTATCACTGTTTGCAATCTGTAAACTGACTTTTAAAAGTTCACGATCAAAAGCGGAGTCGTGATCAAACTGGGACCCGGTCAAATAGCAAGGTTTTTTGTTTTTTTTTTTGTCATTGATTTGTATTTGTGCTCTCCTGCCTGTCGCCCCGGACTCACCGTCTTGATGAGTTCATCCTATTTCTGGAGGTGGCGGCTCGAAAATGACCAAGACATGGCCTCCATCACTCAATAATGTGTTGGAGCAGCCAAGCACCGCTCACCCTCTGTGCACGAGAGATTCAAATCTGATGAGCGCTTCACTGGAAATTCCAAATTAAGGCCTGATCCCTTTACTTCCCCTTTAAGCTCTTATCTTTGTCTTCCCCTTCCCCATTTACTTTGTTGAGATGAAGACAAAGGGAGGAAAAACAATCCATCCATTATCTGTACCGCTTCTCCTCACGAGGGTCGCAGAGGGTGCTGAAGCCTATCCCAGCTGTCTTCGGGCAGTAGGCGGGGACACCCTGAACGGGTTGCCAGCCAATCGCAGGGCACACAGAGACGAACAACCATCCGCGCTCACACTCACACCTAGGAGGCAATTTCGAGTGTCCAATCAACCTGCCATGCATGTTTTCGGAATGTGGGAGGAAACCGGAATACCCGCAGAAAACCCACGCAGGCACGGGGAAAACATGCAAACTCCACACAGGAATGCCGGAGCCGGAATTTAACCTACGACCTCTGCACTGTGATGCCATCGTGCTAACCAGTCGGACACAGAAAAGAAAAAGAAAAAAAAATCACCCTATGAAATGGGAAGGTACTAGTTCCGCTACGTCATCACCTGGAGCCGCGTACAGGTTGTGTCGTAGACAGACATTATTGATTTGCCAAGAAGCAGCGTAGTCTTGATTCTCTGAGCTCCGACCGCGTGCCAGCGAGTGTGAAGCAACAATTTTTAAAACACGGCTAATTACAATAAACTACATCTGTCTAATGGAATCTCGAGTTTTATTGGGATGAAAATGAATTTGCCTTCATCGGAATTTACCGTATTTTCCGGACGATAAACCGCTAACTTTTCCTCGATTTTAAAGAATGCGGCTAATACAATGGTGCGGCTTTTCTGTGGATTTTTCTATCACCACTAGGGGGCGCTGTATAGTACAGAAAAAACGCTAAATAAATCTCGATTTTTTTTTTTCTTCTTGGGTCTGTTCTGTTTTAATTAGTAAAGTTGTTGCCGTGTTAAAAGTTTAATGTCTGTTTAATTACCTTTACGTGCATTCACATTAAAAAAATGTTCTGTACATGCAGTAAACAACTAATTTTTTTTTCAACATAGAAAAATGTGGCTTATAGTATGGTACGGCTTGTATATTGTTTTGTTTTGTTTTGGGGGTTTTTTTTTCAGAAAGAGTTGCTGCGGCTTATATACAGGTGCGCATCATAGTCCGGAAAATACGGTAATCAACATGGGTAGCGCATTAAAGTATCAGTCATTTTATTCCGATTTTTTTCAGACGTTCTCAGAATATTGAAACACATTTTAATTGATTTTTGATACGAGACTAAATGAATATGAGGATGAAGTGTAATTAAAAACTGTCCAAGCATTTCTCTTTCTCGGCCCCAGACAGACGGCGGATTGTAAAGCTTCAAGGATGACTGCCTTCAAATCTGCATTTTGGTCATGAACAAAAACTTTCCTTTTGTCTTCTTCGCTTCTATTGTTATCCTTTTATCGGCTTCATGTCACGCCACGTAACGCGCATCTCACTTTCCGTCCTTCCTTTTTAGCAAAATCCCTCATCTATTAACATATTTTATATATTTTTTATCCGCCAATTAAAAGCAGCGCTTATCTGCAAATGAGTGGCTATTATAATAGTTCTCAGTTGAACACACATACGCTCACACACAATTTCAATGCCATGCGGTAGAATATTTCACGACATTTGACATTGTTGCCCTGCAGCTGTGCAGGCGTGTTTAGTCTCATTAGTAACTGATGTTACGCGAACAAGTCTGAAGTTTTTTGCTTAAATGCCTCTGAGGCCAGAGACAACCAGCCGCTTCAGTACACACAATCGTCTCCTCCACTAATTCTTCATTCACTTGAATTTGGAAGCATCTCTTGTGGATTAGACTCGGCTCACGGGTCAGCGAAAAGGCTCCTTGAGAAAGACGATAGCCTCACGTGTTCAATATTGCCTTTATCGCACTCTTGGTTAGTGTGGTGTAAATGTTTCAGGATTTCAGTGAGATAACCGTCGCAGCAAGCGTGTCAATTCTTCGCATAAAGGTCCGATCGCGTCAGAATCTTTGTCTTGAGCTTTTTCCATCGACGCCCTTTATCCCGCCATTGTCTGTTTGCAGCTTGTCACAGTCGACTTTTTGGCTTTGTTCATGTTGGAACAACGAGCGTGAGTCATTACTTGATTACGCTGGAGCACAAAAAGAGTTTGTTCCAAAATAAATAAAGAAATAAAAGGGATTTAATCATGACAGAGGGGAGCGGAATGAATCATACCCAGAGTGGCTCTTCGCTCATTTTCATTTTGGGTCTTAACCAAATTCAGATTGAGTCGTATTTTAACCTTTTGCTGAACCTAAGAAGATGATAACTTTTTGTTTTAAAAGATGATTTAAATTCAACCCCCTCCCCCCCTCCAAAAAAAAAAAAATCCATTTATAAATTTCATTGCCTTATTTCATATGACTTATTTCTCTGCGTTCTCGCACTTTTCTAAGCGAACACATTTTTGGGCATTGGTTCAAAGTGTCATCTTACTTTGCTTATTTTTGACAACACTGCATCATATCATCATTTTTGGTGACGACACTGCAATTTGGTTAAGCTGAACAGTAAAGTTGACTAAATGCTATCTCTCGCACGTGATGCGTCCTGGCTGGGTCGCCGATATTATTGGTCAATCAGGTGAACCGTGGTCGCCATGGCGATGACAGAGACTCCCTTCTCCTTATTGCAAATCCATTTACCATTCAAATAATTACGTTATTTCCGTTTCACACTCACGTAGCAAGCAGGCGGGCCGACTGGTTAGTATGTCCGCCTCACGGTAAAAAGGTGCAAGGTTCGATTCCGGCTTGGGCTTTCCTGTGCGGAGTTTGCATGTTCTAGCCGTGCCTGGGGGGGTTTTCTCGCACAATCCAAAGACTTGCATCAAAGATAATTCTGTCTCTTATTCCTATTTGAAGTCGTTCTTTTATCACAGACAGACGAGGTTGTCATTTACCTGACATGTTTCGGCGACAGTCTTTCGCTTTCTTCTTCAGAGTGTCACACGATGGTGTCTCGTGATAAAGACGAGTGACAAGACGCCATCGTGGGACGCTCGGAAGAAGGCAAAAGAATGTCGTCGAAACATGTCAGGGAAATGACAACCTAATAGTCTGTGAGAAAAGAACTAACGACTTCTCATGCATGGCAGGTTAATTCGACATTTGGAATTGTCCCGAAGTGTGATTGCGAGTGTTTGTTCGTCGATGCCTCGCGATTGGCTGGCAACCCGTTCAGGGTGGGATAGGCCCTTAAAATGTGTTGCATATACGCACACACCCACTTGCAAAACTCCTTGAAACGAACCACAATTATGCTCTCATAATTTAACACTTCCCCCCGAAGTGCTCCGTATTAAAAACCCACCATGATGCCAAGAAAACGTTCATCATCGAGCCTTAGAGAAGGTCAGTACTCGTTACCAACACACTGAGAAGAAAGTCAATTCCTGCGAGCTAACCGGTTCTTGGAGCCGACATTGCAACACCGCGGTGGCATCGCCGCGTTTCTAATTCAGGAATTCGGCAAAGTAAATTGGAAGGGTTCAGACTTTCAAGTCTCTAAGTGCTTTTCAGTGTCAAAATGTTGCATGCGCTCCCTTCCTCTTCTCTGCCGTGATGTGTTTTCTGTGACCAGTGGGAGGACGTGTAAAAATGCATAGCAACAGACTCTTTCTCTTCTGTCCTCTTTCTCACAAATGCACACTCCCACGAAAACACACACACACACACACACACGCCGGCGCGATGATAACAGCCTCATACACCCGCAAGCAAAACATGTAAATGGCTTCACACAAGAGGATTTGTTTCCGTTTGTGAGCGGCAGTCAAGGGAGAGCAAGCACTGCGAACCCACCCAGCAAAGGTCAAAAGCTCTGTCACCCCCCCTTGCAGGTTGCGTCATGTGACTTTGCGCTCTCACCGCGACCGCCCTTACACCTGATCGCGCCGATCAGGTGATCGGATGAAATTGCCATCCGCGGAGGGGGCTTGCGATCCATCCCCCCCCCCCCCCACCCCCTTCAGCAGCTTGCGGGCTGTGCAAGCAGCTCGCCTGTTGAAAGCCTGCAATTCTATTTCAGGCCATCCCACACACGGTGGGAGAGGGGCTGGATGTGTCACCCTTTAATTACAGCATTTCAGCTCCTTGTGAAATATCGAACAGCTGGAGGTAAGAGAACCCTATTTTGGATTTTAGGAACACACTTCCAGCAATTAGTGCGTCAGAGTGTGTGTGCGCGTGTGTGACTAACCTGTACAGGCTTCTAGATGCCGGATCATAAAAAAAAACCCAAAAAAACTATATGTGTCCTTCCAGCGATACTGATGACAGCGTGTGAGTAATGCAGGCGGCCAATTTGAGTGTGTTATGTTCCCAATTATATCGCCAGTATTGTCACCCACTCCGAGCTTTTTCTCAGTCTGTTCTGCCAGCTGAACCGCAGAGCATAATTCCTACCGGGTCAACCCCCCTCTTCAATTAATTTCTTGTTAGTCTTGATCCAAATAAGCCACAGTAAGAATTTAATCCTCATAACGGGATTATGAGCCGATTGGTGCGACACCAGAACCGTTTGTTGTTGAAATAAAGGGGGCGACATTTTGGGAGAGTTTGGGGACAGTCGGGCCACGATGAGCTGATCAAGAGTTTGGAAAATGTGCGTTGAGAGAAAGGTGGGTCAGTCCCAAGAAGAGACCAGATGAGACTCGCATGGCTGCTCACGGTGACCTTGATAATGATTTTTCACACAGACGTCGGCTGCACACACACACACACACATGCTTGCTCAACTCCGCTTTGGCGCGCATGAGGATTAAGAAACAAAATGGTGGAATGAAGAATGCTTAAAGGCTTGCATTATGAAAAAGAAAAGATGAATTTTTAAACAGCTAATCTCAGGGCCGGACGTACGTGATGGGCCTTGTCGCTTTCAGGCCACCCCTCATCTTGGGGAAAATTTGAATATGTGTGACTTTACGGCCATTTCCGCAGCATTCTCAAATCACTTGATTCTATGCCAGAATACGTTTAGATTGACATTTACTTAAAGAACAAATTCACAATAAACCTGAATGCAAACTCTTAAAGAAGATGTCAACCCAAAACATTTCTTAATTAGATGTTTGTTCCGTTATGCATGTGTTCGGGATATTCTGTGCTTTTCAGGAAACACTGACTACCATCGGTATGATAAACAATGACTTCTCAGGTACAGAGGGAGTTACGAGCATGCA